>NW_025765580.1:0-140140 GCF_003918875.1 Haliotis rubra | reverse complement strand
GAGTTAGTTCAACTTCCAGAATCGTGTAAAGGTACACAGAAATCCCAAGATTTGCCTTGATTATTGTTCTTTCTTTGTCCGCACCTTGTCAATGCTCAACAGGGTTTACCAATGTAGTAAAAACCTGTAACACCTGTTAATAATAATAATAATAATAGTCCATTTATGTTGAGCGTTTATCCATGCACATTGCATGCTCAAAGCGCTGACATATTACCCCTGGTCAACGAGTACAGAACACTCCATGTGGAGAATACAACCGGTCGCCTGTCAGGTGCTCAAGGTTCAAATTCAGACTACTATCGTAACATACCAGGTACCCAATTTTACTGCTGGGTGGACAGAGGCAGGTTTGAACAAACTCACTTGCCTAAGGTGAGTCTACATGCGTCACATGTGCTTCGTTGTGGGGCAGGACTGAAACTCTCAGGAGTCAAGCTGCCAAACATGGTCACCCATCCGAGGACTGTCTGCGACCAACGTTGCTTAACTTCAACTGATTATGACCTAAGCTCTACGCACAGGACCACACACCGCCACAACCGGAAAGTACCCTTTCTGTGACAGCAGCCTATCAGAGTACTGATGGGATTCAGCCCCAGAATTCATCATCTCTTATGATGGTCCCATCTGATCAGGGCCTAGATTTTCGAAGCTCTCTTAACACTAAAATAGTTGTAAGTGCCATACATTAACATTAACTTACGACTATCTTAGCGCTAAGAGAGCTTCGAAAATCTAGGCCCAGGAATTTAAAATGGCCTGAAAGGCGGCCATATTGAAAATGTCAGTTTTGTAGATTCTAATTCTTTTTTGTGCTAAGACCTGTCCAGGTTTTTGTCTGTTATCAGTTGAGATAGTTATAAAATAAGAACATGTCTAAATGTTATGTCGATAAGATGTTAATTTCCTCTGAAAAAACTTTTTGTTCAAAGTTAGCAGTCAAAGACAATATTATTTCATGCAGTTGTTCTGTCTGACACTTCTAATTGTGTATGATACCTTGAAATGTTCAGTGGCTGGAATCGAACCTCATGCTTTCAGTCGCTGGTTTGTCTGGTCCAGACTGTGTTGTCCTGATATGTCTGAAACCCTGCTCCACTCAGTGAGAAACATCTACACACACATCATCAATACTTCACACTTTTATATGGACAAACTGCATTCCTCCATAATTACATCCATCCAGCATGCAGGCTTGCAGTCATGTCTCTGTAGTGTCAAGCAGTGAAATTGTGTATATTCCTGATGGTGAAATTGTTAAATGTGTCGACTCTTACTGTTACCTGATAAAGAATTAATGTGCTGGGGTCCCTTGCAGGTGTCCCTCTCGCTTGGGTCCTTCTTGCTGGTGCCCCTCTTGCTGGTGTCCCTCTTGCTGGGGTCACTCTTGTTAGGGTCCCTCTTGATGGTGTCCTTCTTGCAGGTGTCCCTCTTGCTGGGGTCCCTCTTGCAAGGGTCCCTCTTGCAGGGGTCCCTCTTGCTGGGGTCCTTCTTGAAGGGGTCCCTCTCGCTGGGGTCCCTCTCGCTGGGGTCCCTCTTGCTGGTGTCCTCTTACAGGGGTCCATCTCGCTGGTGTCCATCTTTCTAGGGTCCATTTCACTGGGGTCCCTCTTGCAGGTGTCCCTCTCGCTGGGGTCCCTCTTGCAGGTGTCCCTCTCGCTGGGGTCCCTCTTGCAGATGTCCATCTCTGGTGTCCTCTTGCAGGTGTCCCTCTTGCTGGTGTCCTCTTGCAGGTGTCCCTCTTGCTGGTGTCCTCTTGCAGGTGTCCCTCTTGCTGGTGTCCTCTTGCAGGTGTCCTCTTGCTGGTGTCCTCTTGCAGGTGTCCCTCTTGCTGGTGTCCTCTTGCAGGTGTCCCTCTTGCAGGTGTCCTCTTGCTGGTGTCCTCTTGCAGGTGTCCTCTTGCTGGTGTCCTCTTGCAGGTGTCCCTCTTGCTGGTGTCCTCACTGGTGTCGCTCTTGCAGGGGTTCCTCTCGCTGGTGTCCATCTTTCTGGGGTACCTCTTGCAGGTGTCCCTCTTGCTGGGGTCCACACTGGTGTCGCTCTTGCAGGTGTCCCTCTTGCTGGTGTCCCTTGCATGTGTCCCTTTCGCTGAAACCATATCCTAAGCTTTGATTGGATGGTTAGTAACTAGATCTCAGAGCATCATGAAAGATTATGAAACTTCATGAACACTGAAGAGCTGATGTACTACACATAGAACACACAACAGTTCAACATTTCAAGGAGACACGGAAGGTATTATGTAGAATAATGTTAGACACTTTGGAGAATATCATCACTTCAAAACAGCAGGATGTTGAACTTCAGATCAGGATAAAAATACCATGTCGTGTCGCATGGTGAATTAATAGTTACAGGAAAAATGATCTTATACATATTAAATGTACCACAACATCATTGTAGATTCTTTAGAATTCACTCTAGTTTGCTAGCACAAGACCACCATGTGTAGAGGACATGTACAAATTCCTTGATATTCTTCCTCAGGTATTTGATGTTTGAGTTCTGTACTTCTGTTTTGCTTTAGGGGCGGTGGGGTATCCTAATGTTTAAAGCATTCACTTGTCACGCCGAAGACCCGGGTTCGATTCCCCTCATTGATATAATGTGTGAAGCCCAATTCTGGTGTCCCGCCATGATATTGTTGGAATATTGCTAAAAGCGGCATAAAACTAAACTCACTCACTTTCTGTTTTGCTTGAAATTGTAACTGGATAAAACTGAGAAAAATTGAAGCGTAGTAAATAGTGTGTCTCATTCAAGCAGCACTATCAGCAACATCTGAGGACTAGTAAGATAAAGTTTCCACTAGTCCTTGGAACATGACTTTACAAAAAATGATTCCAATGATGCAAGTTGCGTATGTCCACTAGTCATTCTCTTCTGAAACGGGTGAAAGTATGTGATGACTACTTAATGTTTTCCACCAATTTGATAATAATACATTACAGCTCTGGTCTGAGATAAGCTGAGGATCATAAGCTGTGAGTTCACTCTACCGGTGTTGTGACTATCAGCACACAATAGATCTGGCCCACATTTAGCTGGGACCAGGAAGTAATGTTCCTGCCCCTGGTAGTGTCAGCATGACTACATGCTGTAGATGTCTTCATGGCAGCTTGGTAACATTCTGTTGTTGACAGGTTCCTTCAGGGTAGGTCAGGGTAGGTTTGGGATAGGTCATCGGTTTTGTGTCAGTTAGCAGTGCAGTCGGGGTGTTCGATGAATAACTTTAATGTTTCATATGCCTGTAATATCCCGAGGCCTTAGTAACAGTGTGTTGAATAAACAACATCACAGTGTTGTACATTTGTTGTTTTCATGTTATGTTTATGAACAACATTACTATGTTGCCTGAGTGGGATGTTGTTAACAATATTAACATGCCCTTTGTATAGTGTTGTTTCTTGAACAATATCACAATGTTATACACGTTAATTCCACAGGTGGGGCAGTTGGGTAGCCTAGTGGTTAAAGCGTTCTGTCGTCACCGAAGACTCAGGATTGATTCCCAAAGTGGGTATAATGTGTGAAGGCCATTTCTGGTGTCCCACGCCACAATATTGCTGAAATATTGCTGAAAGCAGCTTAAAACTAAACTCACTCACTATTTCTACAGGCAGCAGTTCTTTAGCTTTGTCTCATGCACTAAAGTGCTGTGTTGCCAAAATGTTATATCAAAATGCTGTTGTCTAGTGTTGTTTCTTGAACAATATCACATTGTTGTACAACTCCAATTCCACAATGGGGCGGAGGGGTAGCCTAGTGGTTAAAGCGTTGGCTCGTCACGCCGAAGACCCGGGTTCGAATCCCCACATGGGTACATTGTGTGAATCCCATTTCTGGTGTCCCCTGCCAAGATGTTGCTGGAATATTGCTAAAAACGGCGTAAAACCAAACTCAGTCAGTCAGTCGGTCCAATTCCACAAGCAGCAGCTGTTATGTTTTATCTGATGGAGAACAATACTATATCATCTTTCTTTCCAACTCTAGGCTGTTGTTGTACACAAGGAAACAAAATAGCATAGTCCATGCAGACAACACAGGATATATGTATGCTGGGGATTGTTAACATCAGTTGTTTATAACTAGCAATTCCTGTTTCCTACTTCAATAACTATGGAAACATTTGAAACCATTACAGGGATGTACCTTGAGTCCTGTTTTGAGGGTCCCTGGGACTCACACTCTTAAATTTCAGGGGTCCTGGACAACAAGATGGGGGTCGAGACACTTAGATAAATATCAATACTGTTATTGTCTTGTGTATCATGATCATCGCATTGTTACAGTAATTGAATTGCAAATGATACCATAACCCAGCTAGTTGCAAACTCAGAGATAACGTATTGTTACTTGACTGGAATTTTTACAGAAAGTATTTGGACTTTTTCTGCGTCCCTGTGGGTGCTCTAATAAATTTTGTTGTGTCCATTGTCAATTTTCATGCGTACAGGAAGCAGGAATTCGCATCCTGTAAATCCCTGCCATTATATTGGATTTAATGCATTCAAAATAAACCAACTGAAGATTCATCATTAAGAGAGAAACAATATGTAGACCAGTTAAGGAGGTCGGATTGGGTATGATTAATATATTTGAATATGTCAAAGCCTTGAAGGGTACTTGGATGAGAAAACTGGTTACTAAAGATCCTAAGTGGAAATATATTTTAAATGCTAGTCATTGTAAATGTAGTGAATTTGATGAGCATGGCAAAGAAGTTTTGAAAAAAAGTGTCAGAAATCTGAAAAATCCCTTCTGGATTGATTGTTTCAATGCTTTTAATGATTTTTCAAGTAAAATTAAACCTGATAATTTTTAATTTTTCTGTCTGATCATATATTTTATAATAGCAATATTGTTATTGATAAAAAAACTATATTTTATGAAGGGTGGTTTCAAAGGGGTATCTTTCAAATTTGTCATCTTGTTGATGAAAATGGCAGTTATCTGTCTTTGGTTGATTTTAATGAAAGGTATCAATCTTTTTTAGAATACTATGGTGTCATTAGCTCTATAAGAAAATATTTTGCTGGCTTGTCAATTGTGAAAGAAAACACTGGACAATGTGCAGGAAATACCCCAATTACTCGGTTGTTACTTTCAATTAATAAAGGCTCCAAAGCATATTACTATATCCTTTGTTCTTCAATAAGGACCGCAAGAGCACAGTTAAAGTGGCAAGAGGATTTTCAGTGTGGTCTTGACTGGAACTGTATTTTCCTAAAGTCGTTTAAAGCAACACAAGACACCAAACTGAGATGGTTCCTGTACAGGATACTCCATAGAATTTTAACTACCAATACATTTCTTAAAAAAGTTAAAATACAAGATTCTGACTGATGTTCATTCTGTAATGAAGAAACGGAATCTATTTGTCACTTGTTTGTGAATTTGTGCAAACCTTTTGGTCAATTTTTTTTATCATGGTTAACAGAAGGTTGTGACCACATCCATGATCTCAATCTCACTATGGAATTGATAATATTTGGCTGTAAGAAAAATGTTTTTAGTGTTTTATTTGACTTGTTCATATTATTGGGAAAATATTATTTGTACAAATGCAAGCTCAATTCTGTTTTACCAAATATTGCTCAGTTCAGACGTGAGTTGAGATTGAGATCAGTATTGAAAAATGTATTTTCTTTATCAAATGCTGTAACGCCGAATTTTATTCGAAATGGCTCTTATATCATGGTTTATTCAAAAAGGACTGAATTAATTATATTATTAATATGTTTGATAATTAAAAAAAATCTTGTACATGTGTGAATGGTGAGTGAATGGATTGTCTTGTTTCGTAAAAAATTCCACGTGTATCTCATTAAATTACTGTATATCTTCAGACTGAGCTGACCGCTTGCTGCTTAGTTTTGACTGTAACAGGGATTCAGAAATAAAATTTAAATTACAAAAAACAACAACTTAACATTCTTCATCTTTCTCTCCTCGTGACAGCGTTTAGTTTATGTAGAATGTGATAAGGAATATTAAACTGACATTATACTAAATTATGTGTCAAAGAATCTGTTTCCTTACAACACTGGCATGAAATGTTCTAAGTTTGTACAAACTACATATATATTTGTTGTAGCTGTGTGTTATGAAAGTTTTCCCGGTGAGGTTTTTCGGGACCGTGAAATCCGTATTCATACTGAATGTCTCACATTAATATCAATATTGTCATACATTTGTTTCCTGGTTTGATGGGGCGGTGGGGTAGCCCAGTGGTTAAAGTGGTTGCTCATCATGCCAAACCTCCGGGTTTAGTTCCCCACATGGGTACAAATTATAATGTGTGAGTCCCATTACTGGTGTCCCCTGCTGTGATATTGCTGGAATATTGCTAAAAGTGACATCAACCCCAACTTACTCACTCCTGGTTTGATTTGTTGATGAAAAACAAATCACGAATCCTGTCAGTTTCCAGGTTGTATATTTTTCAGAATTTATTTAGACTGACATATAGACCAAGAAATAAAGTTATCTTACATTAAAATATTAATTAATCAATTAATTAAATTTCAGCTGAATCAACCTAGACTTTGTAGTAACTCCACACTTTAGTTGGATTCCTTTTGCAGTTTTGCATTAGACAGACTTATGTTTTTATTTGTTGTTACTTTAATCTGGTTTATAACAAACTTTCTCATATTTCCTTTGTCCTTTAAACATTGTAATTCACATCTATTATTAATAGTCAACAGCTTTAGAAACAGCCACTTCTCATTTTATCCAAGACCAGTGATGTGTTCGCTAACTTCCGGATCACATTATTTCATGTTGACATGCCACTAACACAAACATTGCCTACAAGATTTTGATTTTGAAGAAAAGAAGAAATAACTGTAATTTTCAGGGTTTTTTGCAAGACATATTCATTTGCATTCAAATCCTGATGTACTGATAATACCATGCACCCCTAACGTGAGTGTATATATCCATGATGACCTGACAAGACGGTAGGAAACAGGCTGTAGCGCCCTGGTAGATAACGTTGTGTTACTTCACATGAACGATCTTTAGGCCTGATTAGATACAAGCCCTTCTCCCCATGGTTTGGGTCTACACGGAAGTGAATTGCTCCATGTAATGTGATGCATGATTAATTGGTTTTAGATCTCAATTTGTTCTGGTTCATTTGAACAGTTATCTCTGTAAAGGATATTGAGTGTTCAGAGGAAAGCACCTGAGCTTCAATAATGTTTTCTTCAGTCGGTCGAACACAATTTTGTCCTCTGCTAAGTTACATTTTCTTATTTATATCATTCTAACCATCAATGTAGTTTCCATGTTCTCGGTTTCTAACAGGGCACAAATTACAGAGTGAGTTTAGGCTCATTTTGAAAATAAGCATAGGAGTTGAGTCAATCTGGTCTTTGAAAATTGTATATTATGCCCATGTCACAATTCGATACGTATCACAATACCTATTTTCGCGGCATTGTTGCTTAAATTTAATTACATTTTGAACATTAATATTTCATATTTTTAACTGTTCTTGAAAAGATCAACATTTTTTATTATCAGAGATATAAAAGTTATAATTTCCCATCTTTGTGCAAGAAAAATAATAATTTATAACTCTCATGACATAAAAAAACATGATACAATTGCAAAATGTAAACGATACATAAACATATTTAAACCGATACTTTCAAAACTATATATCTATACAGTTTTGAATGTATCGATAATTGTGTCGTCTTAGAAAAAGTTTCGATGTATTGCGGCATCCCTAATTGTTACTATTGCTGTGTGTTCTCCGTGTTTGCAGAGCCTTATAACATGTATAAAAACAGGTGGACAATGTCTCTGGGGGCACAAGTAGTCTAGTGGTGTCAGGCTATCTTCTGGGGCATGGGTAGCCAGTTGTGTTGGACAATCCTGGGGGCACAAGTAGTCTAGTGGTGTCAGGCTATCTTCTGGGGCACGGGTAGCCAGTTGTGTTGGACAATCCTGGGGCTCAAGTAGTCTAGTGGCGTCAGGCTATCTTCTGGGGCACGGGTAGCCAGTTGTGTTGGACAATCCTGGGGGCACAAGTAGTCTAGTGGTGTCAGGCTATCTTCTGGGGCATGGATAGCCAGTTGTGTTGGACAATCCTGGGGGCACAAGTAGTCTAGTGGTGTCAGACTATCTTCTGGGGCACGGGTAGCCAGTTGTGTTGGACAATCCTGGGGGCGCAAGTAGTCTAGTGGTGTCAGACTATCTTCTGGGGCACGGGTAGCCAGTTGTGTTGGACAATCCTGGGGGCACATGTAGCCAAGTCCAAGTATATGATGTCATGATTGTTTTGTTCGTTGTTTAATGCCACGCTTAGCAATATTCCAGTTATATGGCAGTGGTCTGTAAATAATCGAGTCTGGACCAGACAACTCAGTGATCAACAGCATGAGCATCGATCTACACAACTGAGATGTGCTGATGTATGTCAACCAAGTCTGTGAACCTGACCACCCGATCCGGTTAGTCACACTCTGGTGGAGTGATGACTTAGCATAATATCACTGCCACAGGCTAATTTGCATATAACATGACTGGATTTTTCTCTTGTTTGTAAACAAATCCGCATATTCATAATAAGAAGAGACCGGTCTTACGCAAGCTTTTCAGCGCGGTCTTCGCTTTTTTTTCAATTGTTACATGTGTATTCTTCCACAACTGCGACATTAAGATTTATGACAGTACAAATTTAAGATATCAAACTGGCTGCATCATTTGCTCTCATCATTTGCTTCGATGACAGCACATGGACCCGTACAACCTATGTAAACAAAGGATCGCTGCGCAAATCGAAATAGTGTTACATGTTTTAGGATATTTTCTGAAACTAAACCATTCCATCAAAGATGTTTACTTAGATGTGTAGACTCGTCAAAATCAAAGAATTAAGAAATATGTACATTATATTAAATGGACGTTGCAAGGTGTGACGAATCGTCACATCTTTCTGGCCAGTGGCAGAGGTACTATGCTGGTTTGCCGCATGGAACTCTGGGTAGGAGAGTGCCAGTTAGTCATGCAACAAGCATGGGTTACTGAAGACCAAATTATCCCCGATCTTCACAGATTAAAATGCAAGTATTCAGTGCAGAGTACCTTCCCTCAACTCCTAGAATTGTTTAGTCTGTTCACCATTTTGAAACACATGGTTGGTTTCCAACAGCAGCATGAGTCAGGGTACACTGACACCCTGAGCACGATTATTTTTGGTTGGGTACGTGACGAGAACATGATCAAAAAGTCCGGGCACGTTGACATCACACAGGATCAACTCACGAACATGATAAAACAATGTCATGCTGACATCATCCACAGGATCAACTCAAGCATGACCGTTACAACATAATTCACAGGGTGATTTACACTGGCCTGCGACAGAATGAACACTGTACTTGGATAGGCACAATCGCTATTGGGCAGAGAGTCATCCTTGACTTGGCTTTTGTGCGAAACTGTACTGTAATTGATCACTGTGTCATCTTGCTTACTCCTACCTACTTGTTAAGACAGGTATAGTTAAAAATGTTGGTATCAATTGTACAGGGAGTGCCCTTGGCTCCTCAATATGGGAGTAATCTTGACTCCCTTTCTGGCTCCAAGGGAGTCATATGCAGATAAAAATGGACCATTTTGTAAAAAGTATTTGTTAGAAAATTAATTCACAGTTAGTGGTAATTAACAATTGATAATCAGTTATTCCCAGTTCAGTATGTGATATTGCATAATTATCTTCAGATTGAAAAAATTACCTTAGTTTTTTTATGCAATCAGATTAGATATTCTATTTTTAGGAAGTGGGTTTCCCACAATAATGAAAGGAATGGCTTGACAAGACTGAACGTTGTAATAGAGACTATATTGATGCACCATTTAATACAGAGGTATAGGTAAGCTGCGTATTTGCGTAAATAATGCAAATATTTATGTGAAAACCCACTTCCTATTACGTCAATTGCGTACAAGTACGCTTGGATTTTTGTAAATGCTCAATAACTTTGATCTTACAAGCATACATACAAAAATGTCAAATGTTAGATGAAATAACTGATGTATATTGAGAGGTTCTATTTCAACACATGAACTTGGGAAACTTGCAGTCTTTATTATAGCTTCTTTATAGTTAAAATATAAATAACAAACGCGTAAACCAACATTTAAACTATATCATATGTTTACAATTAATGGAAAATGGCAAATTACCCAATTTAGTTTGAGTGAGGTGGGTACAATTTATTGGTTACTCAAAGGAAAATTAGGTACCCAACTGAGATACACACAAATGAGTACATAACTCAGTGACCCAAAAAGTTATCTGTAGCTCTGTAATATTAAACTATTTCTATTGTATCCAAGTATCAGTATGTTTCTGTTAACGTCACTTAGCATGAGAATCGGACTGACATGCCTCTGTGTCAGATCTACCCAGCAGCAGAATCACCCTGAGTATTTTCAACACAGGTTACATCCAATATGCAAGATGTCTGAGTGAGGGTTGTGTCGTCAGTCCAGCTAATAACTCCACTACCCCACTGGTAGACTAAGGCTTAGTCTCTGAATATATATAATTTTGATAGTAACAAACAAGCCCATTTAAATTGAAAAGGAGCCCCAGAGAGACCAGAGATTCAGAACCTGAGGAAATCTAAACTTGCTTTATTTAGAACTTCAGCACTGCAGGGACGGCTAAGCATTGGGGAAAATAATGTGGTTCAGGGACTGTGAGACAGACTACCCCACTGGGAGCAGTATCCCATATTGAAGGACTCTCACCCAGGGGCTGATTGTGGAAATTGCAGCCGGGTCTGAGACCTTTGCAACTACCCTACTGTAAGTGTGATTTTAAGATCGTTTTGTGGAAAGCAGCCTAGGGAGCTAATTGCACCACTTAAAATAAAAACCAGGAGGGCATGGGTCACACAGTCAACCAGTAGGCTCTATGTGGAGTTTGAAATGCACTAAAATATATCTCCAATCAAATCACACTACTCATTATGAAATTGCAAACGTTATTGCAGAATTTTGTTAAACAGGAGCTTCCCTTAGTGTCATGGTGCTCCAGCAGAAAGATGTTTTTAAGATAGTCCAATGATTCTTTTTAATACATGAAAGGCTTGTACTGATGAGCCTGTGGTGCTGGAAGTAGATCTATGGTGAATTCATGTTCAGGAGAATCTTGTACAGATGAGCCTGTGATGCTGGAAGTACATTTATTGTGAATTCATGTTCAGGAGAATCTTGTACAGATGAGCCTGTGGTGCTGGAAGTACATCTATGGTGAATTCATGTTCAGGAGAATCTTGTACAGATGAGCCTGTGATGCTGGAAGTACATTTATTGTGAATTCATGTTCAGGAGAATCTTGTACAGATGAGCCTGTGGTGCTGGAAGTACATTTATTGTGAATTCATGTTCAGGAGAATCTTGTACTGATGAGCCTGTGGTGCTGGAAGTAGATCTATGGTGAATTCATGTTCAGGAGAATGTTGTACAGATGAGCCTGTGATGCTGGAAGTACATTTATTGTGAATTCATGTTCAGGAGAATCTTGTACAGATGAGCCTGTGGTGCTGGAAGTACATCTATGGTGAATTCATGTTCAGGAGAATCTTGTACAGATGAGCCTGTGATGCTGGAAGTACATTTATTGTGAATTCATGTTCAGGAGAATCTTGTACAGATGAGCCTGTGGTGCTGGAAGTACATCTATGGTGAATTCATGTTCAGGAGAATCTTGATTGGTTTTTGAGTTGACGTTCACAAATGGCGGTAATTAATTTTAAGAGAGCTGGGGCTGGTGACATCACTTCCAGAACAAAGCTGTGATCATGAATGTGTGGAGGGTGTTTCTCCTTCCAGAATGGAGATAAAATAAAACACTGGATGTTTGAGGATGGTTAGGCGTAGGTCACTCATTGAATACATCCAAGGTTGTGATAAGCTGAAATAGGACTGACTACAGCGTTGTATACGGTTCTCACTGATCTACAAAGTACTACTGTTTCCACAATGTCTGAACTATCTCACTGCTGTGTATGAACCTGCAAGAGATCTCAGATCTGCTGATCAACTACAGCTTCAGTTATTGCTATACCGTATGAAAACCTTTGGATCACAGTCTTTCCAAATTGTTGCTGCACTCAAATGGAATTGTCTGCCTGTAAACCTCATCACCGTCCCAACACTTGATACATTTAAAGCAAGCCTCAAGACTCATTTGTTTGAGAATTAGACTTTTCATCATGATGTATATATGTTTGTGTTAGCAGTATGCTTTGTTGCATGGAGATTAGCGCATTATAAGACTTCTTATTATTATTAATGTTTCCACTCACAGGTGTTACCATTCACAATGTACAGTAGAGTTACTTCCCTTACCCATGCCAGACTCCTCACAGGTCCCAAATCCAAGAGTCACCCTTTAATGTCAGCACCATGGCCTATCTTGTCACTAATGTCAGTGTCATCAATGGATCACCACCATATATTTTTTCTATTATTACTTGCAATAACCTTGACAAATTGTGATATAAGCAATGATCTCATCTGTACGGCAAGTTGAATACAGAAGACACCCACACACCTCGTCATTTTTGTGATTGCCTCATCGGACATAAAAAACCCAATCCTTGTTGGATACTTCAAACACTTGAAATTCCCTTCTTTTGATTTTCGGCCCTACTGTGTGTTTTTCGCACCTCTGCAATAGCTGAACTGTTTAATGTCAGTAAATGAATGATTTGTATCAAGTATTTTCACAGCCTTCCTAATCAATTACTCTGTTGTTTCCGATCCTGTATCAACATGTCCTGTTTACTTCAGATGAGAGAGCATCTGATCAATAGTCTGGAGACCAGGCTTGAAGGAGCATCGTTGTACAAACTCCAGTAGATGTAGGTCCCACACACCCATTGTAGCCTATTCATTGACCTCTTCTGACCGACTCGGGATCATTAACACTGGCCACATACAGTGCCCCTGGTGTTGCTGGGCCTGCTCAGTATCAGACATCTGAGACATTGTTTTATAAGCTGGATCGTGTTTCTTAATTATTGCATGAGGAGAAACTTCCTTCTTTTGTTCAATGGATGGAGTCGAAATTGCTCTAGCTTTTTCCGATTTCTGATAATTGGACATAGATGCTTGTGTATGTATCAGCAGGAGCTCCATGCTTGTGTCTGGTACTGAAAAACTGTAGATGTGGAATAACTTTATCGTGTGACCATGGATATAGGATCGTGACAGGAAGAGGATATGTTGGATGTACAACTTGATTGTGTCTGTGGTGCAACAGGATTTCAGAAGGAAGTAAACAAGGCAAAGTTTACTGAGTACGTATGTTCTGATGTTCATGTCCAATGATATTTTAGAGGGTTAGTGGGGCAGCCCAGTGGTTAAACCACTTGCATCAGACTGAAGACCTGGGTTTTATTCCCTCCAAGGGTACACAAAGTTATTTCTGGTATCACCATATGTGACATTGCTGGAGTAATGCTAACACTGGTATAAAACCGTACTAAGGGACCGTTCATAATTTATGGCTAGGGGTTGGGGGTGGGGTGATGATGATTTTGTGGAGAAGCATGTACAATGTGAATGTCCCCCTAAAATTTATGTACAAAATAAGTGACCCCCCTGCATACAAAATTGCTGACCCCCCTGAAAATCACCATCACCCCCCTAGCCATAAATTTTCATATGTATACAGTTATGAGTAGTTTATTGGATCTGAATTAGTTAGCTCTAATTCAGAGGTACAGATAAGCTTCGTATCTGCGTAAATTACGCAAATATTTATGTGAAAACTCAATCCCTATTAAGTCTATTGTGTACAAGTACGCTTGACTTTTTGGAAATACTCAATCAATGTAATCTTACATGCGTACACACAAAACTGTCAAATCTTAGTTTGCGTACCGGTGGATAGATAATATAACTGAAGAGGTTCTATTTCAGGACATGAACTTGACAACTTGCAGTCTTTCTTATCGTTTCTCATATTGCAGATCAAATACAAATAACAAGCAGTAACATTTAAACTTTATTATATTCTTACAATTAATGGAAAATGGCAAAATACCCAAATGAGTTTGAGTGAGGTGAGTACTATTTATGTGGTAACTCAAAAGAAAATCATGATACCCATTTGAGATGAACACAAGCGAGTACATAAGTCAATGGCCCAAAAGTTATCTGTAGCTCTGTAATTGATAATTTTCTGTTGTTGGTTGAAGGTGTTAGATAAATCATGTTGACTGCACAATAAGGGAAAATGTACTGATGACGAAAGCAGGATAAAAGAAGTGGTTGACAAGTATGTCCATGGTTTTAAATTAATGTTGCATTGGCATCACACAAAATATATCTATACCATTTCAGTAGTAATTAATACGGTTTACGTATTTAAAAGCCAGGGTCGTTACCCATTTGTCTCATGCTAACATGACATCACCTCTGATTAATAGATGTAATTAAAAATTGAAAAAAAGTATTGTCATAACATTGTTTTGAATGTATATATTGTATTAATGGTCACTAATCTTGAAACACCTGTGAGTGTATAACAGGTACAATTTACAGAAGACACCTGAGCAGATGGGGTAAATAACTGCCTTGTATCTGTCATCAAAAAGCATTGGGGTTTCATCATTTTCAGTTACATTTGAACTGAGTTTATTCACTACCGCTCAATCTTAGAACCTGTGACTACATATTTCATTTGTTGTGTATGGTGTTAATAACGCTGAAGGGGTCGTTGTTGGCACAGGTACTACAGACATGTATCCCAGGTACTTTTCTGTGTACAGATATGCACCCTAAACAGTCAAAATACAGAAATGTACCCGGTACCCTAAAAGGCGGACAAGTCCATATTCCGCAATTCAAAACCGAAACCGTATGTAGTTCAGTTCCCGTTCAACTGATTCCGAGTGGTATTCATATGCATCGCGAAATATCCGTTACGGTGTATTCTCATTACTTAAATATGAATCAAATGTACCTAATACAACAGAATGACAGTTCCGATCACAATGGGAATGGAATCGTCCAAGGGTACGTTTCTGTATTCTCATTATGGTCAAGGTACATTTCTGTAGTACCCGTGCCGACAACGACCCCTTCAGTGTTTATAACTGTGGAAGCATTCAAACAAGATAATTTCAGATGCTCACTTCGCATGATGCAGTTGGCTGCAAGTGAGATGATTGGGACTTCATAAGTTTGTGTACAAATTTAGTAGTGTTATGGACATTTTTGTCTTGTTGGTCCTGAAAACCATGAAGTGTACAATTCAGCAAGTGTGTTTTTCCACTCGAGTTATATGTATCTGTGAGCCATCTTGACATAGTAACACACCACCCTCGTACCTAAAACCCTGATCAGTGTAAAACAATCTGAAACCCCTAAGCAAGCCAGAATTAGCTAAGGTCAGTCATGAAAGTTGATAAACAGCAGTGTCAGCCTAGCTTCAGAAGAACAGTGCAGTGTGCCTTCAGAGATGACCTTCTCCAGATTGGCCTTATCTCTGCCATAGTGTCTACACTCTACACATTCCATACCCAGTCCACCAAGGAGGCAGAAGGAGATTCTCATGTGACAGAAAGTTGGCCTCTGTCAAGCAGGGCTGAAACGGTACACTCTTACTATGGTATGGTACGTATTGTGGTTCAAGGCTTTCGATTAGGTTTGGTTTGGTTCGGTATATGAGATATGATCATTAAATGCAGAAAGTTTACAAGAGCCATCTAGCAAAGAAATGCATAGATTTTGATAAAATGTTTTGATTTCTAGACATTTTGGAAAAGGTTTACAAAGGTGATTAAAATGTCGCTACGAAAACCGAAAAAACTGAATTTTGGGATTGCATTACGGTATACCGAACCGAAGGTAAAATACTGCAGTTCTATTAATACCACGGTATATTGTTTCACCCCTACTGTCAAGTCTCTTGCTTCACTCAACTTGTGTCTACCAGACAATAGAGAATAACTTAAACAGGAGTTCTACTCAAGTCTAGAATGATAAGGCAAGTCTAGATTGCCACAGCGTGATGCCAAGGATTGTTATTGGATCTATTTGGATTTGGTTTGCTTTATTTATTGTTTTTTAAATAGGATAACTTTGTTTCTGTTACTAAATGTCAGTCTACATTCAATTATCAGTATTGACATGAAGATTTTGATGGATGACAATTTCTTCATGGTTTGTTGAATTAGGTTAGAGGCCAACTTCCTGCCTCTTTATCAGGTGAACTTGACCTGAGTCGGAACCTTTCAGTTTTAAAGTATATTTTAGTCCTCATTTTTAGAACAGTAAGGCTCAATAGGAGGAAATGTTTATCTCGTACAGTTATTTTTTTGAGGCGTGCTTGTTGGGACTTTCTATTTCCGGTACTATTAATGGAAATAGTTTCATTTCTATGTTGTCTAATTTAGGGTTTCTGTCATCCCATCATGGCTGCCATGCCTTTTGGACCGTCAGAATGGTGAGTGTTCTGGTCACCGGATGCTCAGCAAGGCAATTCATTTTGTTGTTTGTTGAGTTATGGACTTTGTTTTGTTTTTGTATTGTTAGTGGTTAAAAACCCATATCACTCTACTGCTTTCATGAGGCACAAGAATGTCGCCATTTTCCTGCCTATATGTCTCTGCAGCTGGACAGGTGATATTGAAGGGCCGTAACTCTTCATCGATCTGTGTTGCTTTACTTTGCGGTTAACACTTTTTGTTTTTGCAGAGAATTCTCTGTTCAACACAATCTCAATTTTGGAGTGATATTTTGTTTAAGTTATTTTCAATTATATTTTTACCTTTACAGTTGGCACTATTAAAAAGATATCAGAAGTCATTTTCAATTTTTGTCAGTTGTCCATTTTTTCATGTCTGCAGATCTGTAAAGAAAAAGTAATGTTAGACAACACCTAAGCTAATCAGTTTCAGTCGATTTATTGTTCATCATGTTCTCCCCTGCCTTGACGTGTTTGATGTGTAGGTCCTTAATCTTCTAACTAAAAAACAATTTGAAAAGTACCCCTCCCCAATACCAAATTAACTAGTTTTTGAACTAATTTAATTAATTATTGGCTTGTTTTTAAATTAACTTGTAATGTATCCTATGTTATGTTTCCAGTTGACTGCGATAAAGGAGTTGTAAACCGATGTATTGTGAGACGCTTGTCACAATAGAACACTATATTGCAACATCGTTACATTAATGTATGGATCTTATCTGGATATGGATGTTTGTATACCAGGAAAGAATTGGTCATCAACAACCCATGCCATTAAAACAAGCCCAATGAAACTTCTGGCAAGATTTGGTCTTTCTTCATTAGCCTATGCCATTAAAACAAGTGAGCCTCATGAAAATTCTGGTTAGAATCAGCAATAAGTGACAGAATTAATTTAGTGTTCAGATTTGATAACGTGGTCACACGTGACCAATATTTTTTATGCAAGTCAGACCTGGATTTCTGTCTTTGTGATGCGGACCCGTGTAGATCCGTGGTAAATAGGTCTTCATCAGCCCATGCTTGCCACAAAAGGCGACTATGCTTGTCGT
This sequence comes from Haliotis rubra, assembly GCF_003918875.1. Taxonomy (NCBI): domain Eukaryota; kingdom Metazoa; phylum Mollusca; class Gastropoda; order Lepetellida; family Haliotidae; genus Haliotis; species Haliotis rubra. Next base: position 122,572 of record NW_025765580.1, on the reverse strand, counting down.
AAGAGGCGACTAAAGGGATCGGGTGGTCAGGCTCGCTGACTTCGTTGACACATGTCATCAGTTCCCATTTGCGCAGATCGATGCTCATGCTGTTGATCACTGGATTGTCTGGTCCAGACTCGATTATTTACAGACCGCCACCATATAGCTGGAATATTGCTGAGTGCGGGGTAAAACTAAACTCACTCACTCACTCACTTTGTGATGCAATAGTGTGATAAAATCTGTCTGTATTTTGTCTGGTATGTTCAAAGCTGTTGTGTTTTGACAAGTCACTAAAACAGATTTACTTTCTTTTATTTTGACCAGGGTCACTGATTAAAGGATTTGCTAGACATCTGATTCACTTCGACACATGGGATCAATATGTCAGTCCCTTACCAATGCTTAAATGTTGCTAAAAGCCGACTAAAACCTAAGCATCACTCACTCACCTTCTCATGAACTCACTCATAAAATTACCAAAGATAAACTTTGACACAAATATTGTTTCTTGCCTGAAGGAAATCTGATAGTGGGATTAATGGGCATTTTCTTCAGGAAGGAATGTGCTGGGAGTCGTGTTTATGTTCAGTTGTTTGATGGCCTTTGTTAAATACATGGTGTATATAGATGACCACTCTGAGAACAGACTAACGCAACCAACACTATGGATTTCTCCGGCTCACAAAACTTAGTCAAGTTAGTGCCATTGGCAGAATTTGGAAAGCATGGTATTTACATTAAGCTTGTTAAAAGTTCCTATTTATTTAAAAGTAATTTGACATTGTATAGTAATATTGAAGTCACTGTAATGTTGTCTGACATTTTTTTGTCATGTTACCTTCAATGTCACGTGCACCTTAACAAAGCCATCATATTACTTTCAGTTTTAAAATGTTCATTTTCAGAAATGGGCTTTACACATTGTACCCATGTGGGGAATCAAACCCCAGTCTTCAACGTGACAAGCAACCACTTTAACCACTAGGCTACCCTATCCCCACCTAAGTAATTTGTTTCAAAGTCTAAGTTTGGTAGTTTTACCCGAGTGTGGCAAGCTTCAAGGAACTGAACATAATTCTCTCACTAGTTCAAAGGGTTAGTGTTATATGCTGCTGCAGTTGTTAAACCAAGTGTGTTTTATGATTAGCGTTGATATTAGACAGCATCAATAGTGAATGATGCTGTAGTGTCACATGGTATATCCACAATAGTGATCAGTTGGACAAGTTGGAAGACTTGACGTCAAGGTAATCAACTAATTTATGAATCAATAGCTTTTAGCTCTGATGCATATCATATCTAACCAGTTAGATTTTTTATTACATTGTATCATGTGGCATTTCAACCATGCTGTTTATCAATGGTGGTATATATGTTTTGGTATTTATTGGTATTTTGATGAGGTCATTGATTTATTACTCAAAGCTTGGAAAACTGCGATGTATGAAAAGTTTGATCAATAGTTGCTCTCTACTAAAAGAGCCTGTGTGGAGATCTGTGTTGAGGTTGTCAGCAGTGTGTGGCTTAACAATGTTCAAGGATGATGGTGTTCAAGGGCAGCGATGTACATCGCATAGGGTGTTCAAGGAAGAGAGTTTACAAGCCTAATGGTGTACAAGGCTGGTGTATAGGGGTGACTGTACAAGGCCGAGGGTTTACAAGCCTAATGGTGTACAAGGCTGGTGTATTGGGGTGACTGTACAAGGCCGAGGGTTTACAAAGCTAATGGTGTACAAGGCTGGTGTATAACCTGTACAAACCTGAGAATGTACAAGGCTGAGGTTGTACAAGATACTGTCGGAAAAGAATAAGGGTGCACAAGGCAGAGGGTTTACAAGGCTAATGGTTTACAGGGGTGACTGTGTACACAGATAGCAGTATATTGGATATTTAGTCTACTCAGGTGTAGGTTTGGTTCTTGTAATGTATTATACAGTAAATGTTAGTAATGTCAGTCTGGGACTGAGCCTCAACCACACAGTGATTAGCTAACTTACAGGTTACAAGGGTTTGGTGTTGTCAAATGAGTTTTAAAGATGGCTAACCAGGCCATTTAGTTTGGACCACTGTTGTCCAAATTATTCAGAACTGCTTTTGCCGTATCATGTTTATATGGAGTTGGCTGTGACCGCGGCAAAAACTTCACTGGATAAACTATTAATGACATAACTTTTGGGCATTTATATAACAGCTTTTAAGCATTCATTTTATGTGAAATGTGCATGTATACACAGCTTGGGAATAAATGAGTATTGTCAGTGTTCGACTTCTACCCTGTCCACTTGGCAGATGCCCAAGTTACATGTGATTGGCCAGGAATTATTTATTCTGATCGCCAGATAAGTTGAGTATTTGTGTTAAATACACCCAATAAATCACCATAACCTGGTTACCTTACAAGCTGCTTGTGTACAAATATACATGAAGGAAAATGAAAAACACTGATAATTTAACAGTTTAGCCTTTTTCTACTTTTCATCCCCATATTCTTTACATGCTTTATTTACCAATTAAATGCATGCAATATATAAGAATGGAGACTTGTCCTGCTGAGAAGAACTCTCCATGTTTTCATGTGACTGTAGCTAATATGTAATTCCATGTATCATGACGAACAACATTTTCACCAAATTGTGTACTTGACACAGCTGATGTTGCTCGATCCCATCTGTCCACTGTCTCCGTCAACTCGGATGTCACTCGGTGTGAAGTGATGGCAGTTGTAGCTCTTGAATGTAATTTCCTGTTTTTATTTCAGGTCGCCCCATGCATTGTCAGGCTTTTATGACATTGTTTTTCATTTCTGATCCATCCTGAACTGTTTTTGCAGTTTAGACCAGACACTCAGCAAAGCTATGCTCTAGAGGAGGAAGGCCATTTGTGAACCATGTTTGGGTTTCATAATCCCTTGTGGATGAATTTTCACAGTAAATAATAAATAGTGAACTCTGAACATGCAGCTTTATATGTCATATAACATATTTATTTATTACTCAAATCCACAAGTGTCCCCTTTCAAACTGCCATACTACTTAAACAAGGAAGAAAAATAATCTTAACCTTCATAAAATTCACAAACATTACTAACTAGATTTTAATTTTCAATTCCATATATATAAAATTTAAAATAGAATTAATATATATCTAAAATGTCTGAAGCTTGCAAGGTGACCTGAAGCTTCAGTACACCAAGATATTAGTGAAGTGATTCTAATAGGTTACCATTATGAGGAATAGACAGTTTATCCTTTTGTTAAATAACAAACACGTCTTACGGATATCTGCAAAATACTTTTTTTATATGTTTAAGGAAGATTGTATCCCATTAGCAATCATTGTTTTAAAACGTGTTGAGTCAGAGCTAAACAGTTTATTCTGTTAGATGTTTTAGTTTACGCAACAGGAGCTACACGTATGAAAGGACCTTTGGACGTAATAGGCCATTACTCATGGTCCATCAACACAGTTCACTCCAGAGTTTTAGTGTGGAAGGACACCTGTATGGTGTAAAATGTGTCGCCCTCGTGTTAGTGTGTGTAGTCACATGATGTGGTCCAATGTCCTGGCCCGTCTCGCCTCCATATATCCCCCAGCAGCAGCATCATCTCCCTCACCTCCATCACCTACGCTGTTGTCAAATGTTTGTTGTCTTCTTTCGCTGTAAGCAAATACACATAGCCTGCCCATTTTGTTACCAGTGTTGACAAGACAATTTGTACCACGTTGGGTGCTAATGCTGCAGGTATTTTTGTCACTTCATACATTTGTGAAATTGATTTTTTAATTTTCTCAATATTTGATGAATTAGATGTTTTTACAGAGTTTTATTGTGGGTTTATTGCTGATAAATCCTTTAATTCCCAATAGATAATTTCTTATTGCAATGCTTAGCAGTTGAATACACTTTAAATTGCAACATTTAGAACATTTTCAATAGTGAACAGATTATATGACCATGATAACTGTAATTGAAATATTATCCCACAGCTTAAATGTGGCAGTACAATCTGACCACTGTTAATAGCACGGCATGATTTTCAAGACACATATCTCGTAGTGAGGAGGTAAATCCCGAACATTAAAAATTAAATTAATGCTAATAATAGTGGTAATTGCTCATTATCAGAGTTTCTTTAAGATAAGACAGAAGATGACTGAACATTAAATGCGAAAAAATGGTTTCCGAACAAAGGAAAATGTAAGGTAGTGAATTGTAAAGACTCTTATCGTGATGGGTAGTAGCTCATTGCGATCATTTAGTGTAATTGTGAATGATTTGACTCGACATGTTTTTATGTAAACAATCAGTCGGACACACAATGCAGTAAAGCGCGGTTATAACATACTCCAAGTTACCACTAATTTGAGGTAATAACGCGGTTATAACATACTCCAAGTTACCACTAATTTGAGGTAATAACGCTGTTATAACATACTCCAAGTTACCACTAATTTGAGTTTATTTCTGTATTTCATTATAGTCGTTTCGACTAAAGCATATAGCAAGTCAAAAGGAAAAACGCTATATGTGTCTATTTGTTATGTGTGTTTGTTGTAACTGTTCTTTATAAGAGGTTCGAAGGAGTGGGGCTACTGAGCCTTGTGGTTAAAGCGTTTGCTCATCACTCCGAGACCCAGGTTTGATTCCCCACATGGGTACATTGTGTGAAGCCCGTTTCTGGTATGACACACCGGAATATTGCTGGAATATGTAGCTAATCCCGGATTCAAACCCACAGGCAGGAGATCCAAGCACATCTAAGGGGAAGTTACTCTGTACCATGATTTCAAGTGTCTCGAATACACATATCAGCTAGTTGCCATATCACCAGCTTGTATCTCATCATGGTGATGAATCTCTAATAGTCAGGTAAAGCTTCCAAATTGAACTAATATCATTGTCACATTAAATGCTTCAACTGCTAGGAAATGGTTTGTTCATTCTATCTCACCACAAGTATTAAGTTGATACGTTAAGCTTGGTAACTTCCTGACATGGGTGTTGACGTACCTAAATCCTTCACCATTGTTCACTGTGGTGACTCAGTGATGTCCGCCAACCAACTTTAAAGGGGCAACACATCCAAAACATCAAATATATATATTTTCAGAATTACTTCATACCATTTACTCTGGCTCCTACAACAGCAGAATGTTTGATTCATTTGCACACACAGACCACATACTACCTGGGTAATATACTGAGACATTTAGAGACACTGTAGAGGTCCTTTTTGTTTATGATTGCTCAAAACTGCATGAGGCATGTCTGTTACTGGAAACACATAACTACACAAGAGCATATAAACAGTGTATATATCGAATTGTGAATTCATCTGTTCTTTTTGTGTGATCTTTCTGCTCTTAAAGTTCTTAAGCAGGGTTTTAAGTGACGTGCAAATGGGTGTCTAGTATGCGTAAATGTAGAGAATGGACGCAGAAAGAGATTCACTGCATCCCGAAGGATGCACAATATTATTCATTGTACCCACAACACATCCATGACTTTTGTTGTTTCTTTCAGAGCAGTTACTTGCATCATTTGACCTATCAGTCCACATGATTCACTCCATACTGTAAAGAAATTGGGATGGGGGTAGCCCAGTGGTTAAAGTGGTCACTCGTCACATCGAAGACCTCGGTTCGATTCCCCACATGGGTACACTGTGTGAAGCCCTTTTTCTTTTTCACCCATGAAGGTCCGGGTTAGAATGAACCTTCAGTAGCCCATGCTTGTCGTAAGAGGCAACTAATGGGATAGGGTGGTCAGGCTCGCTGACTTGGTTGACACTGTCATCGGTTTCCCAATTGCGCAGATTGATGCTCATGTTGTTGATCACTGGGTAGTCTGGTCCAGACTAGATTATTACAGACCGCCGCCATATAGCTGGAATATTGCTGAGTGCGGCGGAAAACTAAACTCACTCACTCACTTTTTCTTTTTCTCACTCACTCGCACACTCACTCACTCACATCAGTCTGGACTCGCTCAACAAAACTTTGCCTCACATAATATAACCTTGACTGACACAACTCAGTTTTGCCTCACACAACTCAACCTTGACTGACATTTCAAACCTGACTCACTCAATGAAGCAATGGCTCACACAACTCAGTCTTGACTGGCATGACTCAACAATGTCTCACACTAATCACCATTGACTCACACAACACAACTCAACTTGCAACAAAAAAACCTTGACTTACTTTACAGCCTTCACTCACACAATAAGGTCTTCACCCACACAATGAAGCTTTGACTCACACAATAAAGCCTTGACTCACACAATAAAGTCTTGACTCACACAATAAAGCCTTGACTCACACAAAGTTTTGACTAACACAATAAAGCCTTGACTCACACAAAGTTTTGACTCGCACAATTAAGCCTTGACTCACACAGAGTTTTGACTCACACAATAAATCCTTGACTCACACAAAGTTTTGACTCACACTATAAACCCTTGACTCGCACAATAAGGTCTTGACTCACACACCACAACCTTGACTCACACAATAAAGGCTTGACTCACACACCACAACCTTGACTCACACAATAATGCCTAGTCTGTCTCACAGTCCCTGCAGTGCTAAATCCCCTAAATGAATCAAGTCTAGATTTTCCCAGGTTCTGAATCTCTGGTATGCCATGGGCTCCTTTTCAATTTAAATGGGTTTATTTGTTACAATCAAAATTTCACATTCAGAGACTAAGCATTAGTCTTAATAATTTCTTGACTCACACAATAAAGCCTTGACTCAAACAACAGAGACTTGCATCATGCCCTACACCCTGGACTCATACCCATGACTCTGTTTCAGGTGAAGCTAGCCTCCTACAGGAGAAATGGGAAACTGTTTATCCAGGAAGGAGGATGTGGGCAAGCTGCAGCCCTCCATCAACCAACTGAATGGCGGTAATCTAGATCACAGCAGTCCGCCAACCAGCCCTCAAGATGTCACTGTGGGCTTCAACAAGCGGGATCTCCCGCCGCTGCCACCTTCAAAAAGTGAGAAATGAATGCTGATTGCAATAATTTTATGTTAAAATGAACTTGATAACATTGTCCATGATGGATTTCCTGCAATAAGCACGTCATAATAACCTCAAAATTGTTTCAGAAATGTAATGTCCAGTCATTCTTGACCAAAAATCTTTAACCTTAGAAACCTTAAAAGTCACTTGAAATTGTTATGCTTGAATCCTTCAACTAATCAGAGTATGAAAAACGTATCATTTGTTTTGTCCAATTTACAGAGGTGTTCAAATTCCTGGCTATGTACGATTTTGACGGTATAAATGAGGATGACCTGTCTTTCAAGAAGGGAGATCGTCTGGAGATTGATGAAACCAGGTGAGTTACGAAAACAACTTACCTGAGACTTATCCATGTTATCTCCCTTTCCCTTTTACTTATCTTGTGTGGGGCGGTGGGGTAGCCTAGTGGTTAAGGTGTTCGCTCGTTACGCCGAAGACCCGGGTTCAATTCCCCACATGGGTACAATGTGTTAAGCCCATTTCTGGTGTCCCCCGCCGTGATATTGCTGGAATATTGCTAAAAGCGGCGTAAAACCAAACTCACTCACTCACTCACTCACTTATCTTGTGTATCTCATGAAGTAGCATCAATTACCAGTGGTTTACAGCACTACCATGCACCATATTGAGTTGTCTCCCTTAGACATGTGACTGATGTGCATGATCTCCCTTCTATTAGTCATCCCATGAATGCGTCATTTTCCATTTCAATAATGATTGGATCTAAATGACAAAATACATTCCACTAGATTCTGAATTGAATTGTTTTTAAGATATTCACAAAAGAAATTTGACGATATATTATGCTAGAAAATAGAAAGTGCCAATCAAGCAGATAATATATTATGCTTTGGGCAAGTTATTGTTGACATTTGACAATGGGAGGAAAATAACAATCCTTCCCAGTACCTCACTGTGCATTACCTCACTCGTTCACCCTTAACATTGATGTGGAGAAAGATTGAAATCATAAACTCAGTGATGTGTTCACATAACGTATGACATCAACTAATTTGTTAAGTATTGTTTCAGTCAGAACAGTGACTGGTGGATAGCTACCAGCGTGAAGACGGGGCATCAGGGCTACATCCCCAGCAACTATGTCTGCAAGGACGATGACTCACCACAGGCTCAAGAGTAAGTTATTCCATTTTGTGTATTTGATGCAATTTGTGTTGAAAATATATATTTTTCCTTATCCTGACTCATGATCTTTGCTTATCTCCGTCTTCTATGCGAATGTTAGTTGAACACTTGAATCCTTTGTAGCTCCCTAAAGCGGACGTAAAAGTACACTCACCCACGAGTTACCTCCCTTTTCCCGCACAAACAGTCATGTGAACAGCCTTACTTGTCACTCTCTCCCTTTTCGCCCACGCGGATGGTTGGGTGAGCACTGGAGTCCCATATACGGCATATCTTTTATATTGAGATCCTATTTATTGAAATTATTTGGCTATAACTAACATGTATTATATGTATAAACTGCCATAGTATGGCAGGAATATTGCTGATTGCAACAAACAAAACCATGTGATTTCAATCTTTTGTTTGCAGTTTTCAAATCCAAATACCCTGGTATATACATACATATAATTACTTTTGTAATACTTTCTTTTCATAAATATAACGGACAGCGTCAAACAGTGTTGGAGAACGCTGGGTACCCCTGAAGGATGGGAAAGCCACATTAACTTGGTGTGCCTAGTGTCTGCACGAGTTTTATGCTCTCTAGGGAGTTAAGATTTGAATTATGATGTGCTGTTGAGATTGACATGCAATGATCCCGAGGGGAAAAATTAAAGCGCTTTGAGCATGCATGTAGATTGGATGGACTACAGCGCTATATAAATACCCATATAATATAAGAATAATGTAATAACACCTACAGCTGGAAGTCTGTTTGTTGGAAAAACCAGTAGCAGCACAGTAGTGGTGAACTTCAGGAACAGGAAATGTAATTGGGTCTTGTTTAATTTCTTTAAAATGGTACCGGTATATTTCAGTGTTGTTTTTCTGCTTTTATAGTTGGTGGTTCAATTTTGACCGCAAAGACTCCGATAAGATGCTGCTTCTTCCGGGTAACAAGGTTGGCACATTCCTGGTCAGAGAGTCTACAGGTGAGGATTCACATAGAGTGTGTTTGCTGTGACAGATATTTGGGTGCCACTGTCAAGTTGTTGTACAAGTCACTGTTATAATTATGTATTAACACAGAGTAATTTGATTGAATATGGAGTAAGCATTTTTTGCTATAAAGCTGTACTTGAAGTAATTATTGAAGTTAAACTGTTTGTTTCTTGTGGTCAAGGTGTAGCCTAGTGTTTAAAGGGATCGTCAAGAATACTAAGTGATCTGCTTTTAGCAATATTCCAGCAATATCATGGCAGGGTGTGAGTATATGTATCGTCCCTGCTACGACACTATCTGACGAGGAAGGAACACCTCAAGTTAAACTGTTCGTTTCTAGTGAACATTGAGACCTTTTTTATGCTCGATTTGATTTTGTATGAGAAGCCATTTTCTGATTCCCCTGCTGTCTTATCGCTGAAATATGGCTGAAATATAATAAAATCATACTCACTCACTCTTTTGAACCACTGAGTTTGAAGGCGCAGTTATATGACATATAAAGTTGTTGGTTTGATGACACTATGAACCAAGTCGTTAATCCTGACTGCCTGATCCATTTGATCACCTCTTAAGTTACTGGGAACCTAGTCTTAACTTGAATCTTCACACTGTAGATTAAGTGAAACATAAGTTTGACACATTAGACTGATTTTTAACAAATCTGGAAATTTTGAAGATTTCTTGTGTGAAAGATTTTGAGAGTGAAACATGGCCATTTGTTTTTCTTCCTTCTTGACATGGTTACCACAATGCTAAAGGGAGGTAATCCCTTCTCAGGAGTGTCAGCCCAAAGAGGACATTCACAAACATGCTTGATCTGATAGATCACTACAGAAGTAAGTTGCAACCATTCCCATGCCCTTCCTTTATGTTAGTAATCTCTTCCTACGTAAGTCCCAAAACATTTCAAGTCAATTTAAGTGTGCCAGCTTTTTAATCGTAGTAGTATGTATTTTTAATGTATGGCTAAATCTCAGCATCAACGCCAATGGCTGAAGGTATGGTGTAAATCCAACAAGGGTCCATGCAGGTAGCAAAAGCAATGTAAGTCCCCATGGTCCCTGGTATGGTGATCTACCTTCAGTTGTTACGCATCTATAGCCTGTTTTTATATTGTGATGTGTATAGTGATATATTTTTATGATAGCGTGCTAGTTTTAAATTAAGAGCTTTGATATTCTAGTAGTTTTACTGTCCTTCACTGACAGGTTGTTATATTCTCAATTTATTGACTTTGATATTGATATCAATTAAATTGTTCTCGTCACGATATGGCTGAGATATTGCCGATGTGATGTTAAATTTTAACTCACTCACTCACTAATAGTAACTTACCACAATCTGATGCACAATCTGATGTTCTTACTTTAGCTATGAGTCCTACTGTTTGTGTTGGTCATGGGACATGTTTCAAATTCTGTTTAATTTTGATTGATATACTTATGCAGAATTAATGTTTTGTTTGAGTTTTTCTTGTGTCGAAAGCAAGACTGTTGTATGTCCGATCGTGTTTGGTCAGTTTTGTCAGTAGCAGCATTAGACATAAAGGAGAGAATTTGTGGATGTCAACTTCTTTATAGTGAGGAGCATGACGTTTCGGAGTATATTCACCTGATGAAGTAGTAAGAATATACTCTGACACGTTGCAATTCTCACAATAAAGAAGTTGACATCCATAAATTCTCGCCTTTATGTGTATCACGTCTAAAGGACGTTCAAAGACTTTATGAAGCATAAAGACAGACACTTGAACATTTTAATTTTTTTGCAGAATTTATTGATCCCCCATTTTAGGTATGGGTTAGAAAACACATTTGTAGGTGTGTAACATACTCTCAACACCCCTAGAGCTATGTTGATTGGTTGGTTTGTTGTTTAAGGATGCACTCAGCAATATTCTAGCTCTATGGCGGCGGCCTGTAAGTAATAAGAGCTGGAATATTGCTGAGTGCGGAGTAAAACTAAACTCGCTCACTCATTGTTCCCCATTTCCTCAGTACGTCATATTAGCCTTGACCCACGCTTGTATGCATTTTATGATTTTTGTTTGTTTGTTGTTTAACACTGCTATATGGGGACAGTATGTAAATAATTGGGTCTGGACCAGACAATCCAGTGATCAACAGCATGAGCGTTGATCTACACAACTGGGATACGATAACATGTGTCACCTTATGACAATCATGGGTTGCTGAAGATCTTCCGAATCTTCATGGATGCACATTATGAGGTGAAAACCGTCAACCAAGACAAAGTCTTTGAGGCAATTGGCTATTTCGTGACTTTGTTTCCTGTTTCCTCAGTACGTCAGTAGTTTCTTGATTGATGACTTTCAGAAAGCACCGATGGGCTGTGCACAGTGCTAGCAGAGGCTTGTCCAAGGATCCGACCAATTGTTCATTTCCGGGAGCTGGAAGTTACCCGAGATTCACTAAAAATGACTATCAAGCTTGGAGCTGGCTGTTTCGGCGAAGTATGGAAGGGTAGGTGTTACAGGGTTTGAAGTCAGGAGCTTGCTTTGTTGCAACTATTACACATTGTGTGTAAATATCATGAGCCACATAGGTAGTGATCTAACCCTGTTTAACATAGTATATGCATTGGAGTTGTATGTGTGAGTCTATCAATTGGAGTTTTCATGTGGTTACTTAATGGAGTGCTTTCCATTTCAGAATTCTCCCTTTATTCATTTAGATTGTGATTAATTGCAACCTGAATGCACCAGTGGCACAATTGTATGGCCTGTATTGAACTCTACTTCATTGTCCATCAACTGTCATTTCGTCACTTAGTTGTTCAGTTTATTAAACACACATTTGTGCAAGGAAAGTTGATAATTATCAACTAATATTCAATAACTTCAAGAAATACCTGTTTTTGTATGTCACGATAATGAATTTACCCTTTGATTGTATAGATGCTGCAGCCCAGTAGCTAATGTGTTTGCTCGATATGTAGGAGACATGGGTTTGAATCCTGAAACAATTCAAACATAACATATCAATAAAGAAAGTCACCAACAGGAACATACCTCTTTGTTTCAGGTAAACTCCGGAATGTGATCGATGTGGCTGTGAAGACCCTAAAACCAGGCACCATGACCACGGAAGCCTTCTTGGCAGAGGCGAAGATCATGCACCAGCTGCGTCACAGGAAGCTGGTCCAGCTGATAGCTGTCTGTACAGATGAGGAGCCCATTCTCATCATGACAGAGCTGATGACAAACGGCGCCCTACTGGACTACATCAGGAAGGATGAGGGCCAGCGGATCCGCTTCCCCACCATCATTGACATGGCATCACAGGTGGGAGGAAGTAACGATCTACACAAGTAGCTTTACCCCTAAACCTAGTTATCTTACATTATTACCTTTTTATCCCCCGCCACGTGTTTAGCGTGAATCGGGGGGATATAGTATTAGGCTCCGTCCGTCCGTACGAATTGCAGTATCTTAAGAACAGTTGACTGGATTCTTTCATATTTGGTATCTAGGTTCATCATAATAAAAGAAAGGTCCCAGTCAGGTTTGGTGACCTTGACCTTCATTTCAAGGTCACAAGGGGACTTTAACGTTTTACCCTTGTCAGCAAGATATCTCAAGAACCGTTTACTGGATTTTCTTGATATTCAACACCAAGCTTTATCTAGGGCAGGCGCAGGGCCGAGTTGATTTTGGTGACCTTCACTTAAGTTTCAAGGTCACGTGACACTTCAGCACTTTGAAGATTTCAGCATGTTAAACTGCATGTTAAGATGGTCAGCGAGATATCTTAAGAACAGTTCACTGCATTTTCTTCATAGACTTTCAAGACTTCTCTTGAATGTTTTTCAATAAGCAATTTCTTTATTACTATTTTTGCATATTTCATACACTAAGACATTCATGTCAAGGTCAAAGTGAGTCTTGAAAATATTTGTGCGTTTGAACAACTACAGAGCAAGATATCAAGAAAGGTTGACTGGTCATGTTTTTGTTTACATTTAACTTCATCTTAAATTACGACCTTCACTTTCATTACTTTTTAAGTTTGATTTGATAATTTGCGGCGGGGGATTATGTCACCTTAGTGACAATGCTTGTTAATATAAACTGTTGACTAATTGGGTCTGCCCAGTGGTGCCTGGACGTATTTAAGTAATTGGTTTTTGGAATAATGACACCGTGTCTTTTTGTTTGTGCAACATACTCACATGTGTCCTCGTCTGATGCATTGTTCCATTGTTTGGATCTGTTCTCACAGTAGGACACACAAAACATCAGTTGAATGATGGTGTAATACTGAACAGCAAGCACTGGAAGGCATTTCTGCATAAATGTTTACAATACCATCATAGCTTGCTGAAATATGACAAAGTCATGCCAAGGATTTTGAAGCCCTTGTCTGCCAATGGAAAGCCGACTTATTGTTTAACTGTTTTATATAATATTATTGGGTAGACTCTCATTTCCAGTGCAAATGTTACTTCCCAGAATCATGCCAATCAATGACTATCGGTTAGAATCTGTCTAAAAACATCAGTACCCTGTTTCAATTCAGGCTTTTATGGTATGTCACATAATATAACTGAAATACTGTTCACTGCTGCATCCTACCAAACTTGCTGGTATATGATTCCGTTGTGCAAATTTTCATTTTAATAATGACCGCCTCCGTGGTGTAGTGGTTAGAGCGTCCGCCCGGAGAGCAGAAGGTCGCGAGTTCGATCCCCGACCGCGTCATACCAAAAGATGTTAAAATATGGTACTTGTTGGTCCCTGCCTGGCTCTCGGCATTAATGGGTACAACAAGGACTGGTCGGCTCGGAGTCAGTATAATGTGTCTGAGTGGGGTATTCATGCTTCACTGCGGCATGGTATCTCAGTGGGCTAGCACTATAAAACCAGCTTAAGTCTGGGCTAGTACAAGCAGCCGCACATACACATACACACGCATGCATGCACGTCGTCATATGAGCGAAATATTCTCAAGCATGACGTTAAACCCAATTTCACCTCACCTCACCTCACCTCATTTTAATAATGCCATTCTCTTGTTTGTTGATCAGATTGCAGAGGGCATGGCCTTCTTGGAAGCTGAGAACTTTGTTCACCGTGATCTCCGTGCAGCCAATATCCTTGTCGGTGAACACCATGATGTCAAGGTTGCCGACTTCGGTCTGGCGAGAATTCTGCAAGATGAGGATATTTATGAAGCCACAGAAAGTAAGTAGGCAATACAAGCATTGTTATAATATACATTCAATTTCATAGTGCAGTTTTGAGGATGCTTTTGATGAGGACTTACTGACAGATTCATTTTAGTAACTCAATCTGGAATTTTCACCAGCATCCTTAAGGTAAACACTTAGTGACATTACATATTCTTAATTTATTATCACTAAGTGAGTGAGTGAGTTTAGTTATATGCCACACTCAGCAATACTCCAGCTATATGTAAATAATCGAGTCTGGACCAGACAATCCAGCATTGATCTATGCAATTGGGATACAATGACATGTGTCAACAAAGTCAGCGAGCCTGACCACCTGATCTCGTTAGTAGCCTCTTACGACAAGCATGGGTTACTGAAGCTCAATTCCATAACCCATGATTATCACTAAGTTAGGAGGGCATATGAAGATTTGGTGACATGTTTTACAGATACGAAATTCCCCATCAAGTGGACAGCTCCTGAGGCAGCTCTGGAAAGGAAGTTCTCTGTCAAGTCCGACGTCTGGTCATTCGGCGTTCTGCTGTACGAGCTGGTTACCTTCGGGAGAGTTCCCTACCCTGGTGAGTGTTCTGTTAGTTCACCTATCAGGCCCAAGTAGAAGTGCGCAGTCTGTCCTCACAGTTCACCCAAGATGTCTGAGTAGAAATATGTAGTGCGCAGTCTGTCCTCACAGTTCACCCAAGACGTCTGAGTAGAAATATGTAGTGCGCAGTCTGTCCTCACAGTTCACCCAAGACGCCTTGAGTAGAAATATGTAAAGTAGTCTGTCTGTCCTCACAGTTCACCCAAGACGTCTGAGTAGAAATATGTAGTGCGAATTCTGTCCTCACAGTTCACCAAGATGTCTGAGAGTAGAAATATGTGAGTCGCAGTCTGTCCTCACAGTTCACCCAAGACTTCTGAGTAGAAATATGTAGTGCGCCAGTCTGTCCTCACAGTTCACCCAAGATGTCTGAGTAGAAATATGAAAGTCGCCAGTCCCTCTCAGTTCACCCAAGACGCCTGAGTAGAAATATGTAGTGCGCAGTCTGTCCTCACAGTTCACCCAAGACGTCTGAGTAGAAATATGTAGTGCGCAGTCTGTCCTCTCAGTTCACCCAAGACGTCTGAGTAGAAATATGTAGTGCGCAGTCTGTCCTCTCAGTTCACCCAAGACGTCTGAGTAGAAATATGTAGTGCGCAGTCTGTCCTCTCAGTTCACCCAAGACGTCTGAGTAGAAATATGTAGTCGATGTCTGTCCCCAGTTCACCCAAGACGTCTGAGTAGAAATATGTAGTGCGCAGTCCGTCCTCTCAGTTCACCCAAGACGTCTGAGTGGAAATATGTAGTGCGCAGTCCGTCCTCACAGTTCACCAAACAGCAGCAGTTTGTATCATGCCTGTGTCGTCAGTTGTCTGTGGTGGCTTTTCCTTCAGACAATAGGTACACTTCCTCGGACTCCATCCCAGCAGACTACTGCTTTTGAGTCTGGATGTGTTTTGTAATCATGTGACTGTGAAAATGTTAACATGTGGCTTTTTGAATGTAGGGCTGATTCCACTAGACATTTAAACTGATGCGACCTTCCATAACCCATGGGAAGAGCTATATACTATCTTGGCCATCTCTTAATCCAACAATTTGTTTGGTACAGTTTTCTGATTTTGAATAGAGAACTTTGTCAAAATATTTTTCAAAGGGTAGCCAAGAATGTAAGTTGCCATAAGACCTGAAAAAAGCTGATTTCTGATTGGCTGAATGTTAAAAAAGGCATTTCATTGGTCAGTCAAGGCCATTCTGACTGACCTGTAGTGGAATGCCCTCAGTTGTTTGTGTAGCCCAGGCAGTGCTAAGATCTGATAGTAATGAGACTGCATGAATATAGTACTGATGACTTTCCTAGGTATACTAGCACTACAAGTGTGTGTCTGTTATAGGTATGGGAGGCTCAGAGGTGCTGCACAAGGTGGACAAAGGCTACCGTATGCCCAAACCCACCGGACCAATCAGCTACACAGAGTCCTACTACGACCACATGCTCAAGTGCTGGAACAGAAAACCCGAGGATCGACCGACTTTCGCCTACCTGCATGACTTTTTCGATGACTACTTTATAGCCACGGAACCTGACTACAGAGATACAGAAGACATGTGATGTCACCCTGTCACCCCTCAAAGAAACAATAGACTAGGCCAGCAGGAATCTTGCTGCATAATACATGACTGTAGAGGAATGCCATCTATGATTTGATTGGTGCATGCAGATATATTTGTAACCAATGATACGCTTAATCAGATGCTGCAGTGCAGCCACATTCGATGCAATCACCCATGGCAGACAACGTAAACCACATCTGCCATGTTAGATTTCCCCCATATCATATTCATTGTTTTAGAATTTTTGTGTGTTTATTATTCAAATTGTACAGTTTAAATTTTATGAAATATTTTTTATCACTTGTATATATTTAGAGTCAATTTTATGAACAGATATAGAGTTTTATATACGATCATACAAAGTATGATATCTGGCTTCGGCCCACCTCTTCATGGACCAAGGTACTATTTTTGATTTTTTTTCTTTCTTTGGTATCACCTTAATGGTATTTTGGTATATCCAAAATAACAGCAGATGATATATTCAGAGAACTAGATGACACCCTGATCAGAAAGTACAGTGTTGACTGAGAACAGAAACTACCTGGTAGTTGAAGGAGGGAGATAAGTCAGTAGGTGATTGTAGTTATCTCCCTTTGCTGTAATCACTGCACAAATGACAGTAGTGTTCAGAAAGGGTAGAACAAGTGCCTTTCTTTATTGCTAGTAATAGTTACATCATTGTTGTCATTTCATTCAGCCCTCTGATAACTTCATAACATAATGTGTCCTGGGTACCTCACTATGCTCAATGGCTTCTGACCCAGAGCCATGAACATCAGACTTCTCTCCCACAGCTTCAGATTAACATGGTGAGGAATGCTTTGGATAATGTTCAATCATGTATATTTTTTGTCTCTCATTTTTGTGTTCCTTTACTTTTCATTGTTGTAGCAGAGTGAGTACATTTATGAAAATGCATAACTTTCACCGTTTTTTAACATCTCCCAAGTTTGATATCAGATCTAGTTGTAAGATGATAGTACATGATTCAAGATCATTTTCATATATTGGATACGTTTTTGTCAGATGATAAGTTACAGTTACACATGATAAAGACATTATAGGAAGTTGTTCTGCGATATGTACATAGAAGTGTTAATTGTTGACAATTGTTTTGATCATTCTGACAACTGTAATTTACTATAAGTTCAAAATGTGAAAGTGTACTGGCTGTGCAATGGTCTTGATTAAGCTGCTCATTCTGTCAGTTCATCCGCTGAAGTCATGTGCTAGCTGCTGGCACAGTAGATAGAATGTTTGTTGACAACAGATTCTGGTATCGCCCCACTTGGGTTCAACAGTGAGTTCTTGTTGTCATCAGCCATGACAGTATGCCAGTGCTAAACGCAGCAGAAGACCATTCTTATCTGTATGCAGTGTTCAAAGCGAGCATCTTCTCATAATCCAATGGTAGGTAGATTTCTTGTCAGGTTGGGTACAATGTGTGAAGCCCATTTCTGGTGTCCCTCACCGTGATGTTGCTGGAATATTGCTAAAAGCGGGGTAAAACCAAACTCAGTCAGTCAGTCTTGTCAGGTAGTCTCAAAGTTGTTTGGATCCATATGGTCTGCAGCAAACATACATGTAGATTTATTTGTCACAATCAGCGGCATTTTTAACAAAAAATGAGGGTATTAAAAGTTTGGTTAGGGCCTACAGTCTAATGTCTGTGGGTCCCGCGATGGCATTCTTGCACTTTTTCTTTATTTCAAACATTGGCAGTATGCCTTTCCAATGATTTTCTGTTACCATGTCATCCATCTTAGCCAAGGTTATGAGAGGTTCCACAATTCTGTATTTTTCAGTTGGTTTACAAACGGTTTGTGTGTAACAAGGGTTTTGGGCTATGTGAGAAGTCTTAAAAAAACAAATTACAATGTGTCAACTCCCTGATTACTGCTGCAGCTAATGAATAAGAAACAAACCAATTTTAGTGTGGCAAGGTAGTATAATTGATTTTGTTTGTTACAGTACAAGATTGTATGCATGTTATTCACTGTTGCTTACACTGTTAATGAAATCTCTTACTATTTCCATTTCACACATTGATTAAACGAGTCATAAATACTATTAATTCAGTAGTCACTTTTTCTCCAATTTCAGTGATGTTGAGATCTGTTGGTCTTGTCAATGTGTAGCCAAGTTGAAAATGTTCATTCCAGGAGCATCCAAGAAAGTTCATTCCTAAATTTTAAGGGATCTATTTGTTTCTTACATTCTGAGGTCTGCCATAACCATTTCATAATCTCTCACCTTATCACTAGAGGTTATGGGGAGCAGTGATTTTCATATTTATCCATTCCAAGGTGAAAGCGATGTAGGATGTAGATTTAGTTACAGATCAACATAAGTTTTAACTAGTTATCTCAGATGCTTTACGTAACACTTGCTTAAGATTTGTTCATTCTGGTGTTGCCCGCTGTGATGTTGCTGGAATATTACTAAAAGCAAAGATAGAACCTCAACTCAATCACTCACACTTTAAGTTTTGTTATTTCCACTGGAAGAATTGTATTATGTAAATTTGAATGAATCAACTCATGAATTGGTTAAGATTTATTTTGGAATTTTATTTAGTATCCAATATGTTTATGGTGGTATAAGCGTCAAGACAAGTGTGCTCACTGTGTGAATTCACACACCGAACTTCAATAAAGTATACAAGCAGGTGTTAAGATACCATAAGTACTTAACTTATTTCTAAGTAAATTCTGATAAATAGTTATGCTAATAATATGATATCTTCACAGGCTGGTTATGTCATCATTGATAAAAAAAGCTGTCTCTGGGAGACATGCAAGAAATCGTTTAGGTTCCATGCAAATGAAATTGCTTTCAAGTTATTTGTTTGTACTTGGAAGTGTGTAGGTCACGGTGCCCTGAGGGAGTTGATTGGTGCTCATATTATCTGTCACTAGTTTGCCTTGATGACATTATGTACTGTTATCTTATAACTTGAATAATGCCGACATCAGCACAAAACAAACTTGTTGACTGCTTATTCATCAAACTCAATGAAATCAAACTTTGTCACAGCAAAATTGTATCCCATTCTTCCAACAATATAATTGTACCTACTTGTTTACTTCCTTAATATTGGTACGCTGAAGACCCAGGTTCGAATCCCCACATGGGCACAATGTGTGAAGCCCATTTTTGGTGTCCCCCACCGTGATGCTGCTGGAATATTGCTAAAAGTGGCTTAAAACCAAACTCAGTCAGTCAGTCAGTCAGTCTTAATATTGGTAGTATTTGACGCAAGGTCTTTCTCATGATGAGAAATGTGATGGTATCATCACTTTGACGACATGTTGATGTGTAATGTACCCTGCAGCCGACTTCTCTTTCAAACGGTTAGTGACAATGTTTTAGATCTCTACATCTAAATATGGCTACATTCCATACCACATACAAGAGGGCTTCAATATTATTCAAACTAACCTTTTGCATAGTATAGTCTGTTTTTATCTGAAATCTATATTTTTCTTGTGGTTTTGTTTAATTGTCAATTTTCTGATATTTTGTCCACATTTATCAAGTGCAGGTCACAAGACAATATGTATGGCAAGTGGGTTTCCATAAACAATATGTTCCTTTTTGACTTTTGTATTCAATTTAGACATAATATATATCTTGAGTTTTTTGCCAAATATGTATATTATGAGCCATATGCAAAAAATAGAATTGTTTTAGTGAAGATCAAATAAAATTAGTTTGATAGGTTGATCTTCATGTGATTTCTGTAAGTGCCTTTGAATGATGCTTTTCTTGCAGTTAGTATTTCGTATAAACCCTGTGGTGCATCTTGGAATCGGAACTAACTGCAAAGTGCAATAACAAACTACCGGTACATCAAATAGAGACTTAATATGATATCCTTCAAATAGTGACAGTATGATATCCTGCAAATTGTGACTCATTATGATATCCTACAAGCAGTGACTCATTATGATATCCAGTGCCTTTCTTTAACATGAGGGGTTGTGTCAAAAGTTCAGGGTCGATGAGGTATCCCAGTGGTTAAAGTGGTGAAATTTTCGAACAATACTGTCACCATGGCAACCACTCTTTGCATAATGTGGTTAGACTGCTCAGTTTTAGAAACAAACCCAAAAATTTAAAATGTATACAATTGTACCAGCTTGCCTGTAACAAAACAGGAACTTTTAATATCATGTGTAATCTCTTGACACAACCCCCCAGTTGTGGAGGATGTTTGGTTTGTATGTGATAAAATATGTATTGCACAAATAACATAAATATAATGTTTTCCTTTGATTTATCATTATATTTAATTGTTATGTTGAAATAGTTCATGGAAGAAAAATGATTTGGTAAGTCAGAAACAGCTGGTGAAACCAGAAAATGGCAATAGATAGGCTAAATTATTTGTTTTTCATAATCATTTCCACATATAGTTGAAAATTATGGTTGAAAATTATGCTCTGATGGCCACAATAAGGCTGTCACAGTGTTTGAATGCTTCTGTTTGTTTTCTATCAATCTGCCCGTCCTTGCATATATCTATAACACTCACATAATCAGTATTTGCCAACTTCGTAATAGTCAGGATAGTTTTCAATACCATTAGTAATATATACATGTATCCTGTGTAAGTCAAAACTTCTGTTTTTCATGGTAATGTTGATTGGTCATCCCAGTGTTTTAGTCAGTCAGTGGTATGACTAGCAAAAGGGTTCTGGTTCACTGGCCATGTTAGTAGGATCTTTTTATGTCCTGTTACCATGACAACAGGGTCCCAAGATCCTGCTGTGGGTGAGGAAGTGTATTAGTCAGTATGCACTCATCCTGTATCTCTCTAATATTCAGTTTTTCCAAGTATGATTTTTGTTTTACAAATGACAATGCAACTGTAACATCTCTTGTCCGACCACTTCCTGTTCTTGTGTACACTTAAGAGCTCTTCTTTCTTTAAATAGAAACAATTGTAAAATTTGTCATGTTTTACATACTTTTGACAAAAGAAGGAGCACAATTGGCTGGCATTGGTTGAATGTCCACATATTGTCATATTCAGCCTGAGGAAACTATCAGTGAAATAATGTTAACTAGGCTTTAGGTAGTTCACCTTAAAAAGGGGGAATATTGTTTTCCAAAACATCTATTTTTTCAATACTCTTGACAATTAAAGAGACAATTCTTTGTCTGTTTTGATGTGTATATTTTCCTACATTTAAATATATGTTTTGGAAGTTGTATAGACTAATCCTTTCTTAAAACTGTTTTAGACTATTTTAAACCAACTTTTATGAAGTGTTGTATAATTTGTGTGAAACAACAAGCTTGTGTAATGCATATTTTAGGTTGTTTATACTGTTTTGCTACAAGATTGTATTTCAATTACTTGTTTAGCATCTTTTAGACTGTCATTCATGCTTTGTAAATAAACTTGAGAAATATGCAACTTGTTTACTTGTATATAGTCAGTGTTAGTGTCAGACAGACTTCAGGTTTGTTGTGTGCATGTCTAGGGTGGGAAGTGATGTGATGTGATGTGGTGTGTTTTGGTGTGATGTGTTGGTTTGGTGTGATGTGGGGATATGCTGTGGTGTTTGGGTCTGGGGGTGATGTGTTGTGGGGTGTTGTGTGGTTTAGGGGTGATATGATTGGTGTGGGTTGGTGTATTGTAGGGATGGTGTGAGTATGGGTTTGGTGTTCACATTTCACAACTTTTGAGATACAATCTAGTATGCTCTTTTTATCAAGATTTCAAAGAGCGTCATGCCAGTCGTGCTCAGAAGTTGTTCACTACTGATCAAGGTGACAACATTCAAGGCCACAGTAAAGCTTCCAAAAGATTTTATGGTAGACATGTGGAAATTTCCAAATCTAATACATCAGTGACAAAAATGATGTCCGATGGAATTCCCTATTCTGACTTATACCATACGTTCCCGAATTATTTCAGGTGAACAATTGACTAGACTTTGCATGTGTTTATGACATGCGCCACCTGTGGGGCAGGATACGCTCACCTTTTTGTGAACCCTTGATATCATCACTATTTCATAGTGATTCATAAACACTTGCTCTGTCATCGTATTGCATGGCGACAATCAATGGATTGTCTGGTCCAAACTCATTTGTTTACAAACAAATATATACTCATGATATAGTCACAATTGGACAATCGACTCTGCTTTTTGCAGAATATTTCATATGAAGGTGGAAATGGTCTTGTCGCTTCTATTCTATTGATTGGGGTATTGACTATAAAGTTAAACAAACACATCATGACACAGTAGCTGTAGTTCTCTACATGCCCACAACAAGAAATGTCCTGGTGTCTCCTGGATGGTATTACTGGAGGCCCTTTTGCTGGTGTCTCCACAATGGCATTACTGGGGGCCCTTTTGCTGGTGTCTCCTGGATGGTGTTACTGGAGGCCCTTTTGCTGGTGTCTCCTTAGTGGTATTACTGGAGGCCCTTTTGCTGGTGTCTCCTGGATGGTGTTACTGGAGGCCCTTTTGCTGGTGTTTCCTGAATGGATGGTATTACTGGAAGCCCTTTTGCTGGTGTCTCCTGGTTGGTGTTACTGGAAGCCCTTTTGCTGGTGTTTCCTCAATGGTACGTATTACTGGAGGCCCTTTTTGCTGGTGTCTCCTGAGTGGTGTTACTGGAAGCCCTTTTGCTGGTGTCTCCTGGATGGTATTACTGGAAGCCCTTTTGCTGGTGTCTCCTGGATGGTATTACTGGAGGCCCTTTTGCTGGTGTCTCCTGAGTGGTGTTACTGGAAGCCCTTTTGCTGGGTGTCTCCCTGGATGGTATTACTGGTGTCTCCTGGATGGTGTTACTGGAAGCCCTTTTGCTGGTGTCTCCTGGATGGTATTACTGGAAGCCCTTTTGCTGGTGTCTCCTGGATGGTATTACTGGAGGCCCTTTTTGCTGGTGTCTCCTGAGTGGTGTTACTGGAAGCCCTTTTGCTGGTGTCTCCTGGATGGTGTTACTGGAAGCCCTTTTGCTGGTGTTTCCTGAATGGATGGTATTACTGGAAGCCCTTTTTGCTGGTGTCTCCTGGATGGTGTTACTGGAGGCCCTTTTGGTGGTGTCTCCCCTTTTGCTGGTGTCTCCTGGATGTATTACTGGAAGCCCTTTTTTGCTCCTGGTGGTCTTACTGGATTTTCCCTGGTGTCTCCTGGATGGTGTTACTGGAAGCCCTTTTGCTGGTGTCTCCTGGATGGTGTTACTGGAAGCCCTTTTTGCTGGTGTTTCCTCAATGGTACGTATTACTGGAGGCCCTTTTTGGTGGTGTCTCCTGAGTGGTGTTACTGGAAGCCCTTTTGCTGGTGTCTCCTGGATGGTGTTACTGGAAGCCCTTTTGCTGGTGTCTCCTCAATGGTACGTATTACTGGAGGCCCTTTTTGCTGGTGTCTCCTGAGTGGTGTTACTGGAGGCCCTTTTGTTGGTGTCTCCTGGATGGTGTTACTGGAGGCCCTTTTTGCTGGTGTCTCCTGAGTGATGTTACTGGAGGCCCTTTTGTTGGTGTCTCCTGGATGGTGTTACTGGAGGCCCTTTTTGCTGGTGTCTCCTGGATGGTATTACTGGAGGCCCTTTTTGCTGGTGTCTCCTGAGTGGTGTTACTGGAAGCCCTTTTGCTGGTGTCTCCTGGATGGTGTTACTGGAAGCCCTTTTGCTGGTGTCTCCTCAATGGTACGTATTACTGGAGGCCCTTTTTGCTGGTGTCTCCTGAGTGGTATTACTGGAGGCCCTTTTGCTGGTGTCTCCTGAATGGTATTACTGGAGGCGCTTTTGCTGGTGTCTCCTGAATGGTATTACTGGAGGACCTTTTGCTGGTGTCTCCTGGTTGGTGTTACTGGAGGCCCTTTTGCTGGTGTCTCCTGAATGGTGTTACTGGAGGTTCCTTTTGCTGGTGTCTCCTGAATGGTATTACTGGAGGCCCTTTTGCTGGCGTCTCCTGAATGGTGTTACTGGAGGTCCTTTTGCTGGTGTCTCCTGAATGGTGTTACTGGAGGCCCTTTTGCTGGCGTCTCCTGAATGGTGTTACTGGAGGCCTTTTTGCTGGTGTCTCCTGAATGGTGTTACTGGAAGCCCTTTTTGCTGGTGTCTCCTGAATGGTATTACTGGAAGCCCTTTTTGATGGTGTCTCCTGAATGGTGTTTAAAAAATGCACTAATATCACACACTGATCAAGCTTTGAGTTAACGCCATACTTCCTCCATTTGTGTCGGTATGACGGGACGCGGATGGACCAGTTGCTTTTAAGCGGAAACTAGCTGTGTGTCTCTTTATTGTTCCAGAATCTTGGGTTCGAGTTCCAAATATTCCCAGAGTCTGATTTAAGCTGACTGACTCACTCACTCACTCATCCACTCACCGACTCACTCATGCTTTTGTATTTAAAGAAACTGTAGCTTTTTATTTCGGTGAAACCTGTCACTTGTGGTATATTTTAAGTTGACCATTTTTAGCTTTACAATACTAATAAACATTTGAAAAGACAGAACTTTACAATACGATGAAACGATTTACGATAGGGGAGTGTCTGCTTTGTTTATTGACATCCTCTTTAAAAATACCATGTAGATTTAGTCGGTTGTTAGTTTTTGTCCGTTTGTAAAGCCTCGTCGCTATCCCGTGTCAAAAGTTAGAGAATGCGAGCACATGAAAATGTTCCCTTCTGTATTCCATATCTAACACATCACAAACATTGAGTATGTTTGAACCAGGAAAAGCCTCTTTATGTCACGACAAAAGACATGATAATGATATTTCATAAAACGCACAATGGCCATTCTCAGCAACAATTGTGATTTCATCAATATGGTTTTAGACTGTGCGGAAATTGGTATGAGTTGCTTTCTGTAGAGGGAAGTGTTATTTATCTCAGTGATAGTTTTGGATTTGGCGGTACAGATACGTAATTCCAGGAGCTGGATACCCACATTGATGCCCTTGTCGACAGTTTCTTGGCTTTGAGGTAGGTGATAAGCGACATTTAATATGTGTAGGTTTGACAGCAGTAGCTTTGTTTTATGGGCTGTTTAACTTTAGATTTTGTGAGTGACGATAATCCCTGTTGTTATTGTGGTTAACCCACGCGTGGTCTCATAAATAAAACAACTGTTAATTCCCTGCTGTGAGGTGAGAGGTGTCGGGCTCTTCTCATTTAGTCACCACCTTTAGCATGACACTGGGCCAGTATAAATACAGCAACTGTTAGTTCCCTGCTGTGAGGTGAGAGGTGTAGGGCTCTTCTCATTTAGTCACCACCTTTAGCATGACACTGGGCCAGTATAAATACGGCTGAAAAGTAGGTCATTTCTGAATAGGTTAATGAGATTCAAGTTTCGGTTTGTCAGAACTGAAGTACTGGAAACCTGCAATGAAAATACCAAACGATAAGAAATTGCAGGTACAGTTTATATTTATGAAAAATATGTTTTGAATAAATTGTCGTACAAAAATATATCATCCCAGGTATTCCGATACAGACAACGCTTTACATGTTTGTCTTTTGTGGCAGATAGACAATTATAGTGGACGCTCCTGATTTTCTAAATCTATAGTGTAACATCAGTAACTAATTAAATCCAATGAATAACGTTCTTGTCCAAAGAACAATGTGAGAACCTGTCATCCTCCACAAACTGGCCGTGTTGTCACAAGATCAGAAAACCAAAGTGGGACTCCACTGTGTTGCACACCAGGAAGCCGACTGTTACAGCGCAGAGGAAGCAGAATGTACTAGATAACGAAAGGTTTACACCATCGCTTGGTTATGTCCGAGCCGCCTACAGACCCTTAGACTGACTCTACATGGTTGTGTTTCCCTACACAGCATGGGAACGACTCCGTCTCCCAAATGTAGTAATGCTTGTTTTACTCATGTACATAGTAATTACGCTGCGTCTACTAATAGTGGGAGTGACCACCGCACTCGCTATATAGTAATGATTCTCCACCAAATATAAACAAGTATATCTTACCCTCCACCTTAGTGAATGAGTGAGTGAGTGAGTGAGTGAGTTTTACACCGCACTCAGCAATATTCCAGCTATATTGTGGCGGTCTGTAAATAATCGAGTCTGGACCAGACAGTCCAGTGATCAACAGCATGATCATCGATCTGCGCAACTGGGAACCGATGACATGTGTCAACCAAGTCAGCTAGCCTGACCACCCGATCCCGTTAGTCGCCTCTTACGACAAGCATAGTCGCCTTTTGTTGCAAGCATGGGTTGCTGAAGACCTATTCTACCACGGATCTTCACGGGTCCCCTCAACCCTTAATAGTAACGATTTTTTTCTGCACTCTTTATAGTAATGACCGATTCTGCACCTAATATTAAAATATCTGATCCTCCACCCTTAATAGTAACAACTTTTTTTCTGCTTCCTATACAATAATGGCCGATTCTCCACTCTATAAACAATATCTGATCCTCCACCCTTAATAGTAACAACTTTTTTTTTCTGCTTCCTATACAATAATGGCCGATTCGCCTCTCTATAAATAATATCTGATCCTCCACCCTTAATAGTAACAACTCTTTTTTTCTGCTTCCTATACAATAATGGCCGATTCGCCACTCTATAAACAATATCTGATCCTCCACCCTTAATAGTAACTGCTCTAGTTTCAGCCCCATATATAGTAATGCCTGATTCTCAAACCCTTGCCATGAGAATAGACGCGGATTCACGTGATAATAATAACTGATGTTTCACGGTAAATGAGGTGATGGACAGAAGGGCGTCATCTAACAAAATATATGTCGACTAACGCATCGAGTCTTGTTACACTGTTGAATTATTTATCTCATTAAAGATATTAAATATTAATAGCTGTGACACTTTTGTAATCGAATATGACAAGCCAGTTTTTAATAATATAGTAATGACTTTCTTCACCCTGTATAGTAATTCCTTGTGTGTTCCAGCAACGTGAAAAATAAGTAAGCCTTGCCTCCTACCTCTGTATAACTTGAATACTGTTTAAAGCAACGTTGAACCTGACCCACTCACTCACCACACCGTGGCTGTCTGGTATGTTTTCATATGTGTACATGGCGGGAGTACCGCAGAACGGGGTCAGACAATAGCACATACGTTTTTAGCAGCATGTGAGTGGTTAGTGATACGTTTGTGTTACTGATGCATTGTCAATGTTAGAAAACTCCACTGTGCAATGTGACACATTTAAATTTGTTTGTGGGACTCACGCATTTCAATTCAGTGTGACAGTGGCCGCTTCAGCTCAGAGACAATTACATAAATTTGGCCATATGAGGCACACAAAGTCAGCCATCTAACCTATTTAGCCACCAAGGCTTTGTGTGCTGGCGAGTGTGGGTTCTGAGAGTGTGGGTTCGAATCCCGAATGGGACTCAACCCAACAAAAGTACTAGAATTTGTACTTTACTGAGAAAGCGTAACCCTAAATATACATTTGATCACATTGTAAACAGCATTGCTTTTTCATAACAGTGGTGTAGTCACCATGTTATGTCACATGTGACTGGTCTAGCAACTCCACAACAGTGATAAAGTCACCGTGTTATGTCACATATAACTGATCTAGCAACCGTCACATGTGACCGAGCTGGCAGCTCCACAATAGTGATTTAGTCACCATGTTGTGCTACATGTGACCTAGCTTGCAACTCCACAACGGCGATAATGTTATGCGACCGAGCTACTTATGAAATAACAGTGACAAAAAGAACCGTTACGTTACATGTGACCGAGGTCTCTAGTCAACAACAGTGGCCTTGTCAACGCGGATGTTCATTACCGCTCACTTTTCCTCCTTTACTGTGAAACTTGGAATACACACAAATGTGATCCAGTCGGATATAAGATCATTGAGACAACTGGTAGGTGTTTTGAAACCCTTGTCATGTATGCAAGTGCTCGATATTATACAGTAGAGGTCCTAATCTGTGTATGCCAATACTATATGCAACTTCTAAGCCGAGCAGTGATGTTTTGCTGCGATAATCTTCTACCGGATGTCAAAATATTTGATACAAGGAAAGAAATGTCAGCTATATTAAAGCACTCTACCCAGGTTTCACAGAGCGTTCAGGCTAAGTGCGTATGATTTTATGAAAGTGTCACGTTCACAATTATTTGAGCTAGATTTTTGCCACGGTCTAGGAAAGTTTAAAAAACATTAAAACTGACATGACACGCAGCAATCTCACGTTATATTTGACAAGCCATGTCCTGTCTTGATTCGGAGATCTTCACCCCATCTAGGATAGTGAGGTAATTATGAAGTTTAGACATGAACTCTTGGTATATATTCTTTTGTGGAATATTTCCCTGTTACAAGGGTAAACGTGCTCATTGCAGCGAATCGGTGGACATGTCCACTAAGTTTTCGAAAGTTTACGAGCTATCGTAAACATACAGTTTATTTTAGGCTTACGAATATCGTAGTGTTTCGAAAGCTCTGTGGATTTGGCCCCATAAAGCGATCGTAGAGTCCATAGTGTGGGACTTACGATCACCTTAGCGCTGCTAACGGAAGCGAGATTCGTCGCAAGTGTTCTAACTTTACGATCACTTTGATGTGGTTAATTGTAGATGTGGATAAGTGGTTTGTATTCACATGGGATGTAAAGTCACACAAATATAGATATTATCTACTGAGCTAGACTCCATGTACTTGGTGTATGCACAAAGCTCTAACATTTTTACCTCTGTCAATGATCAGTGTTCATTCTCAGCTTTCTGGGAGTCTATAACCTAAGTTACATTGTCCAGCACAAGAAGGTTACAAGTCATACCATTATCATATTATTCAGTTATCCCACATTTATACACATAACATTTTGTGTGTAGTTTGATCATAGACATCACCATATGATCGTGTACGTAGACGTGGCGTAGTTAGGTCGTTTACCAACTTGAAGTGTTACATGTTGTATGTAGTTTGATCATGGACAAAGCAATATGATCACTTCATGTAGTCTCAGATTAATACTTACATCTATTCCAGCTTCAGATGCTGCGTCTTTTTGTATGTAGTTTGATGATAGATATACCTATATGATCACTTCATGTAGTCTTAGATTACTACAGATATCTATTCCAGCTTCAGATGCTGCGTCTTGTATGTAGTTTGATCAAAGATATACCTATATGATCACTTCATGTAGTCTTAGATTAGTACTAATATCTATTCCAGATGCTGCGTCTTGTATGTAGTTTGATCAAAGATATACCTATATGATCACTTCATGTAGTCTTAGATTAGTACTGATATCTACTCCAGATGCTGCGTCTTGTATGTAGTTTGATCATAGATATACCTATATGACAACTTCATGTAGTCTTAGATTAGTACTGATATCTATTCCAGCTTCAGATGCTGCGTCTTGTATGCAGTTTGATCAAAGATATACCTATATGATCACTTCATGTAGTCTTAGAATAGTACTGATATCTATTCCAGCTCCAGATGCTGCGTCTTTTTGTATGTAGTTTGATGATAGATATACCTATATGATCACTTCATGTAGTCTTAGATTAGTACAGATATCTATTCCAGATGCTGCGTCTTGTATGTAGTTTGATCAAAGATATACCTATATGATCACTTCATGTAGTCTTAGATTAGTACAGATATCTATTCCAGCTTCAGATGCTGCGTCTTGTATGTAGTTTGATCAAAGATATACCTATATGATCACTTCATGTAGTCTTAGATTAGTACAGATATCTATTCCAGCTTCAGATGCTGCGTCTTGTATGTAGTTTGATCAAAGATATACCTATATGATCACTTCATGTAGTCTTAGATTAGTACTGACATCTATTCCAGATGCTGCGTCTTGTATGCAGTTTGATCATAGATATACCTATATGATCACTTCATGTAGTCTTAGATTAGTACAGATATCTATTCCAGATGCTGCGTCTTGTATGCAGTTTGATCATAGATATACCTATATGATCACTTCATGTAGTCTTAGATTAGTACTGATATCTATTCCAGATGCTGCGTCTTGTATGTAGTTTGATCATAGATATACCTATATGATCACTTCATGTAGTCTTAGATTAGTACTGATATCTATTCCAGATGCTGCGTCTTGTATGCAGTTTGATCATAGATATACCTATATGATCACTTCATGTAGTCTTAGATTAGTACTGATATCTATTCCAGATGCTGCGTCTTGTATGCAGTTTGATCATTGATATACCTATATGATCACTTCATGTAGTCTTAGATTAGTACAGATATCTATTCCAGATGCTGCGTCTTGTATGCAGTTTGATCATAGATATACCTATATGATCACTTCATGTAGTCTTAGGTTAGTACAGATATCTATTCCAGATGCTGCGTCTTGTATGTAGTTTGATCATAGATATACCTATATGATAACTTCATGTAGTCTTAGATTAGTACAGATATCTATTCCAGATGCTGCGTCTTGTATGCAGTTTGATCATAGATATACCTATATGATCACTTCATGTAGTCTTAGATTATTACTGATATCTATTCCAGATGCTGCGTCTTGTATGCAGTTTGATCATTGATATACCTATATGATCACTTCATGTAGTCTTAGAATAGTACTGATATCTATTCCAGCTCCAGATGCTGCGTCTTTTTGTATGTAGTTTGATGATAGATATACCTATATGATCACTTCATGTAGTCTTAGATTAGTACAGATATCTATTCCAGATGCTGCGTCTTGTATGTAGTTTGATCAAAGATATACCTATATGATCACTTCATGTAGTCTTAGATTAGTACAGATATCTATTCCAGCTTCAGATGCTGCGTCTTGTATGTAGTTTGATCAAAGATATACCTATATGATCACTTCATGTAGTCTTAGATTAGTACTGATATCTATTCCAGCTTCAGATGCTGCGTCTTGTATGTAGTTTGATCAAAGATATACCTATATGATCACTTCATGTAGTCTTAGATTAGTACTGATATCTATTCCAGATGCTGCGTCTTGTATGCAGTTTGATCATTGATATACCTATATGATCACTTCATGTAGTCTTAGATTAGTACTGATATCTATTCCAGATGCTGCGTCTTGTATGCAGTTTGATCATAGATATACCTATATGATCACTTCATGTAGTCTTAGATTAGTACTGATATCTATTCCAGATGCTGCTTCTTGTATGTAGTTTGATCATAGATATACCTATATGATCACTTCATGTAGTCTTAGATTAGTACTGATATCTATTCCAGATGCTGCGTCTTGTATGCAGTTTGATCATAGATATACCTATATGATCACTTCATGTAGTCTTAGATTAGTACTGATATCTATTCCAGATGCTGCGTCTTGTATGCAGTTTGATCATTGATATACCTATATGATCACTTCATGTAGTCTTAGATTAGTACAGATATCTATTCCAGATGCTGCGTCTTGTATGTAGTTTGATCATAGATATACCTATATGATCACTTCATGTAGTCTTAGGTTAGTACAGATATCTATTCCAGATGCTGCGTCTTGTATGTAGTTTGATCATAGATATACCTATATGATCACTTCATGTAGTCTTAGATTAGTACAGATATCTATTCCAGATGCTGCGTCTTGTATGCAGTTTGATCATAGATATACCTATATGATCACTTCATGTAGTCTTAGATTATTACTGATATCTATTCCAGATGCTGCGTCTTGTATGCAGTTTGATCATAGATATACCTATATGATCACTTCATGTAGTCTTAGATTAGTACTGATATCTATTCCAGATGCTGCGTCTTGTATGTAGTTTGATCAAAGATATACCTATATGATCACTTCATGTAGTCTTAGATTAGTACAGATATCTATTCCAGCTTCAGATGCTGCGTTTTGTATGTAGTTTGATCAAAGATATACCTATATGATCACTTCATGTCGTCTTAGATTAGTACTGACATCTATTCCAGATGCTGCGTCTTGTATGCGGTTTGATCATAGATATTCCTATATGATCACTTCATGTAGTCTTAGATTAGTACAGATATCTATTCCAGATGCTGCGTCTTGTATGCAGTTTGATCATAGATATACCTATATGATGACTTCATGTAGTCTTAGATTAGTACTGATATCTATTCCAGATGCTGCGTCTTGTATGCAGTTTGATCATAGATATACCTATATGATCACTTCATGTAGTCTTAGATTAGTACAGATATCTATTCCAGATGCTGCGTCTTGTATGTAGTTTGATCAAATATATACCTATATGATCACTTCATGTAGTCTTAGATTAGTACTGATAACTATTCCAGATGCTGCGTCTTGTATGTAGTTTGATCATTGATATACCTATATGATCACTTCATGTAGTCTTAGATTAGTACAGATATCTATTCCAGATGTTGCGTCTTTTATGTAGTTTGATCAAAGATATACCTATATGATCACTTCATGTAGTCTTAGATTAGTACAGATATCTATTCCAGATGCTGCGTCTTGTATGTAGTTTGATCATTGATATACCTATATGATCACTTCATGTAGTCTTAGATTAGTACAGATATCTATTCCAGATGTTGCGTCTTTTATGTAGTTTGATCAAAGATATACCTATATGATCACTTCATGTAGTCTTAGATTAGTACAGATATCTATTCCAGATGCTGCGTCTTGTATGCAGTTTGATCATAGATATACCTATATGATCACTTCAAGTAGTCTTAGATTAGTACAGATATCTATTCCAGATGCTGCGTCTTGTATGTAGTTTGATCATAGATATACCTATATGATCACTTCATGTAGTCTTAGATTAGTACTGATATCTATTCCAGATGCTGCGTCTTTTATGTAGTTTGATCATAGATATACCTATATGATCACTTCATGTAGTCTTAGATTAGTACTGATATCTATTCCAGATGCTGCGTCTTGTATGCAGTTTGATCATAGATATACCTATATGATGACTTCATGTAGTCTTAGATTAGTACTGATATTTATTCCAGATGCTGCGTCTTGTATGCAGTTTGATCATAGATATACCTATATGATCACTTCATGTAGTCTTAGATTAGTACTGATATCTATTCCAGATGCTGCGTCTTGTATGCAGTTTGATCATAGATATACCTATATGATCACTTCATGTAGTCTTAGATTAGTACAGATATCTATTCCAGATGCTGCGTCTTGTATGCAGTTTGATCATAGATATACCTATATGATCACTTCATGTAGTCTTAGATTAGTACTGATATCTATTCCAGCTTCAAATGCTGCGTCTTGTATGCAGTTTGATCATAGATATACCTATATGATCACTTCATGTAGTCTTAGATTAATACTGATATCTATTCCAGATGCTGTGTCTTGTATGTAGTTTGATCATAGATATACCTATATGATCACTTCATGTAGTCTTAGATTAGTACTGATATCTATTCCAGATGCTGCGTCTTGTATGCAGTTTGATCATAGATATACCTATATGATCACTTCATGTAGTCTTAGATTAGTACTGATATCTATTCCAGCTTCAAATGCTGCGTCTTGTATGCAGTTTGATCATAGATATACCTATATGATCACTTCATGTAGTCTTAGATTAATACTGATATCTATTCAGATGCTGTGTCTTGTATGTAGTTTGATCATAGATATACCTATATGATCACTTCATGTAGTCTTAGATTAGTACTGATATCTATTCCAGATGCTGCGTCTTGTATGCAGTTTGATCATAGATATACCTATATGATCACTTCATGTAGTCTTAGATTAGTACTGATATCTATTCCAGATGCTGCGTCTTATATGTAGTTTGATCATTGATATACCTATATGATGACTTCATGTAGTCTTAGATTAGTACAGATATCTATTCCAGATGCTGCGTCTTGTATGTAGTTTGATCATTGATATACCTATATGATCACTTCATGTAGTCTTAGATTAGTACTGATATCTATTCCAGATGCTGCGTCTTGTATGTAGTTTGATCATTGATATACCTATATGATCACTTCATGTAGTCTTAGATTAGTACTGATATCTATTCCAGCTTCAGATGCTGCGTCTTGTATGTAGTTGGATCATTGATATACCTATATGATCACTTCATGTAGTCTTAGATTAGTACTGATATCTATTCCAGATGCTGCGTCTTGTATGCAGTTTGATCATAGATATACCTATATGATCACTTCATGTAGTCTTAGATTAGTACTGATATCTATTCCAGATGCTGCGTCTTGTATGCAGTTTGATCATAGATATACCTATATGATCACTTCATGTAGTCTTAGATTAGTACTGATATCTATTCCAGCTTCAAATGCTGCGTCTTGTATGCAGTTTGATCATAGATATACCTATATGATCACTTCATGTAGTCTTAGATTAATACTGATATCTATTCCAGATGCTGTGTCTTGTATGTAGTTTGATCATAGATATACCTATATGATCACTTCATGTAGTCTTAGATTAGTACTGATATCTATTCCAGATGCTGCGTCTTGTATGCAATTTGATCATAGATATACCTATATGATCACTTCATGTAGTCTTAGATTAGTACTGATATCTATTCCAGATGCTGCGTCTTATATGTAGTTTGATCATTGATATACCTATATGATGACTTCATGTAGTCTTAGATTAGTACAGATATCTATTCCAGATGCTGCGTCTTGTATGTAGTTTGATCATTGATATACCTATATGATCACTTCATGTAGTCTTAGATTAGTACTGATATCTATTCCAGATGCTGCGTCTTGTATGTAGTTTGATCATTGATATACCTATATGATCACTTCATGTAGTCTTAGATTAGTACTGATATCTATTCCAGCTTCAGATGCTGCGTCTTGTATGTAGTTGGATCATTGATATACCTATATGATCACTTCATGTAGTCTTAGATTAGTACTGATATCTATTCCAGATGCTGCGTCTTGTATGCAGTTTGATGATAGATATACCTATATGATCACTTCATGTAGTCTTAGATTAGTACTGATATCTATTCCAGATGCTGCGTCTTGTATGTAGTTTGATCATAGATATACCTATATGATCACTTCATGTAGTCTTAGATTAGTACTGATATCTATTCCAGCTTCACATGCTGCGTCTTGTATGTAGTTTGATCATAGATATACCTATATGATCACTGCATGTAGTCTTAGATTAGTACTGATATCTATTCCAGATGCTGCGTCTTGTATGTAGTTTGATCATAGATATACCTATATGATCACTTCATGTAGTCTCAGATTAATACTGACATCTATTCCAGCTCCAGATGCTGCGTCTTGTATGTAGTTTGATCATAGATATACCTATATGATCACTTCATGTAGTCTTAGATTAGTACTGATATCTATTCCAGATGCTGCGTCTTGTATGTAGTTTGATCATTGGTATACCTATATGATTACTGCATGTCGTCTTAGAGTAGCACTGATATATATCGCAACTTGATGTTAAATTATCTATGTAAATTAGTTTAACCTTGGATTTATCTAGATAATCACTGCATCTAGTCCGAGATTAGTACTGATATCTATCCCATGTTCATATACTCCATTTGGATGTAGGTTGATGATGTACATAGCTATATAATAACTGCATAATTTCTTAGATTAGTACGAATATTTAATCCATATTCAGATATTTAACTGTTTGTGTTGAATATAGCTATATAATCACTGCATGTAGACTGGATCGAGTGAGGACTTGGACAGTTTAGGTATCTTTGCTTGCACATGTTACCACGGAATAATTCTTTCACTTTTGTGAACACAGTCTCGACAATTTCTCGTCGAAGCAGTTCTATTTGGTATCGAAATGCATTAAATGGAAGCACTGGTGCACTATTTATATGAATGGTTATGTTGAAGACGAAATGGTACAGAGTCACATCTCATAAAGTCGCTCTATCAAAAGAGTCGATTGTTAAATTACGACATTATCAAGGGAATGTTATTATACACCACTGTCGTAATGTCTTAACATTGATGGTATAAGATATAAGAGTAAATGGGTATCACTGTATTAATAGTGACGATACAAGGTGTTCGCGAAAAGGAGACCAAATCCTGACTCACCTGAATGACTGACTGACTGAGTTTGGTTTTACGCCGCTTTTAGCAATATTCCAGCAACATCACGGCGGGGGACACCAGAAATGGGCTTCACACATTGTACCCATGTGGGGATTCGAACCCGGGTCTTCGGCGTGACGAGCTAACGCTTTAACCACTAGGCTACCCCACCGCCCCTCTCACCTGAATGAACTTAGTATTAATTACTATTGTCTTTAATACTTTATGTGAATATATAGAGGCCTTTCTTTTACTGTATTAAGGATAATGGTTAATCTTTACAACTTTGTACCCTACTTTTAAATCAGACAAACTGAAGGGGAACATTCATTTCCCGTTTAATAGGAAAGGTTTCATATATTTCTCTAAAGGCGTTGGCCATAGATGTAGCTACATCACAAGCTTCAAAGGTTCAAGGCCATGAGAAAGAAAGCAAATGTAATCTGAATTCTACTAAAAATATATATATAAAAACTGGCCTTTCCTATTGATAACATCCATAGCCCCTCATTCCACCCTCTGCTCATATGGTTCTTTATGCACATGAATGGATTAACATTTTTCAATAAGCAATAGAAAAGCATCGGATTTTTTATATATACTGAACCACAAAAGAAACGTCGACTTTCAAAACCAAATGCAATTTTTTTTTTCTTACAAGGTGGTGTTTTTATTATGATTGTACGGTTTTGTTAACATGTTTTTCAATCCAAATTGACAGTTATTACCAGTTATTATCAGTGTGTTTTATGATGAAAAAGCATATCGACCAAACGCACCGAAAAAGGCAGACATAGTAAAAAGTTCCGTATGAAATTTCGTGAAAATGAAAATGCGCGTGCATGTCGCGACAGCCATACTAATGAAAGCAAGTCCTAAACTCGCTTGAAATCATTTTTGTTTTGATACAATCACCATGCCACGACTTACAACGGATCAGAGGAACCAAGCTTTGAGAAGATTGCAAGTTGGCCATACTGCACGGAGATTAGCCAATCATTTGAATGTTCATGTTAGGACAATCTACCGACTGCAGGAGTGGTATCAGGTCACTTAAATCATCCAAGACAGTCCACGCAGTGGGCGACCTTCAGTAACACCACAACGTCAAGACCGACAGATGGTGCGCAACCATCTGCAGGATCGCTTCCCCAGAGGGCGGAACCTCACGCCAGACTATTGGGACTCACAACAGACCCATCAGTGCCGATACAGTGCGTCGACGTTTGCGCGGACGAAACCTCTGCTGTCACAGGCCATATCGTAGTCCTGTCCTCGCCGCTCATCACCGACCAAAACCGACTGCAATGGGCAACTCGAAATTGGCGTTATCGACAATGG
This sequence comes from Haliotis rubra, assembly GCF_003918875.1. Taxonomy (NCBI): domain Eukaryota; kingdom Metazoa; phylum Mollusca; class Gastropoda; order Lepetellida; family Haliotidae; genus Haliotis; species Haliotis rubra. Next base: position 84,643 of record NW_025765580.1, on the reverse strand, counting down.
AGAACTGTGCTTTTATCTCACGGGGAACTGTGTTCCAATGATTGTATTGTTGAAAGAGACTCGTGGGGTGGTCCAAGCATCATGGTGTGGGGTGCAATCGGTCTGAACCAGATAGTTGACACCGTGGTGTTCGAGATTCTTGGTCCAGGATGAGGAAATGACGTAACAGTTGCTCGCTATATTGACCAAGTCATAAGACCCCACGTTGTACCACATTTTGGACGTTACAGAAATCACATCTTCCAGCCAGACAACGCTCGTGCCCACACTGCCAGAGCAACATTGGGCTTCATAAGACAACATGGCATCCAAACCCTACAATAGCCTGCACTCAGTCCGGATTGAAGTCCAATAGAACACCTTTGGGACGAGATTCAAAGAAAACTGAATGACCTCCAACCAAGGCCGACAACTACGGCTGGACTCGATCAGGCTTTTCGCAGAGTATGGATCCAAGTGCCTATGGCCTTCATCAACCGGCTATTTCATTCCATGTACAGACGATGCAACGCTTTCATCGATGCCCACAGAGGCCATACACAATACTATCTTTGGGGTATCTTAATGGTACCATTTGTTTTTGTTTGTTTGAACTCTAAATGTGATTCCCGAAAAGGAGTTAACCATTATTGTTAAGCTTGAACTCAATCCTCCGTTTTGATTGTTAATTAGAGTGAATTAAGGTGTGTGCTTTAAGAAACCGCTATCGGTGCGACATTTTTGTGTGGTTCAGTATATGTTCAATAACCAGATCCCTTCCACTGATTACTTCCATAAGGAATTTTGCAATGATCTTTAACTCAAGATACCGTTCAATATCGTTATATAGCCAGATCCCTTCCACTGATTACATGCATGTGAATTGTGCCATGATCTTTAACTCAAGATACCGTTTAATATCGTTATATATCCATATCGTTATATCTTTAACTCAAGATACCGTTCAATATCGTTATATAGCCAGATCCCTTCCACCGCTTGCATGCATGGGAATTGTGCCATGATCTTTAACTCAAGATACCGTTCAATATCGTTATATAGCCAGATCCCTTCCACTGATTACATGCATGGGAATTGTGCCATGATCTTTAACTCAAGATACCGTTCAATATCGTTATATAGCCAGATCCCTTCCACCGCTTGCATGCATGGGAATTGTGCCATGATCTTTAACTCAAGATACCGTTCAATATCGTTATATAGCCAGATCCCTTCCACTGATTACATGCATGGGAATTGTGCCATGATCTTTAACTCAAGATACCGTTCAATATCGTTATATAGCCAGATCCCTTCCACTGATTACATGCATGTGAATTGTGCCATGATCTTTAACTCAAGATACCGTTCAATATCGTTATATAGCCAGATCCCTTCCACCGATTACATGCATGGGAATTGTGCCATGATCTTTAACTCAAGATACCGTTCAATATCGTTATATAGCCAGATCCCTTCCACTGATTACATGCATGGGAATTGTGCCATGATCTTTAACTCAAGATACCGTTCAATATCGTTATATAGCCAGATCCCTTCCACTGATTACATGCATGGGAATTGTGCCATGATCTTTAACTCAAGATACCGTTCAATATCGTTATATAGCCAGATCCCTTCCACTGATTACATGCATGTGAATTGTGCCATGATCTTTAACTCAAGATACCGTTCAATATCGTTATATAGCCAGATCCCTTCCACTGATTACATGCATGTGAATTGTGCCATGATCTTTAACTCAAGATACCGTTCAATATCGTTATATAGCCAGATCCCTTCCACTGATTACATGCATGTGAATTGTGCCATGATCTTTAACTCAAGATACCGTTCAATATCGTTATATAGCCAGATCCCTTCCACCGATTACATGCATGGGAATTGTGCCATGATCTTTAACTCAAGATACCGTTCAATATCGTTATATAGCCAGATCCCTTCCACTGATTACATGCATGTGAATTGTGCCATGATCTTTAACTCAAGATACCGTTCAATATCGTTATATAGCCAGATCCCTTCCACCGATTACATGCATGTGAATTGTGCCATGATCTTTAACTCAAGATACCGTTCAATATCGTTATATAACCAGATCCCTTCCACCGATTACATGCATGTGAATTGTGCCATGATCTTTAACTCAAGATACCGTTCAATATCGTTATATAGCCAGATCCCTTCCACTGATTACATGCATGGGAATTGTGCCAAGATCTTTAACTCAAGATACCGTTCAATATCGTTATATAACCAGATCCCTTCCACCGATTACATGCATGGGAATTGTGCCAAGATCTTTAACTCAAGATACCGTTCAATATCGTTATATAGCCAGATCCCTTCCACCGCTTGCATGCATGGGAATTGTGCCATGATCTTTAACTCAAGATACCGTTCAATATCGTTATATAACCAGATCCCTTCCACCGATTACATGCATGTGAATTGTGCCATGATCTTTAACTCAAGATACCGTTCAATATCGTTATATAACCAGATCCCTTCCACCGATTACATGCATGTGAATTGTGCCATGATCTTTAACTCAAGATACCGTTCAATATCGTTATATAGCCAGATCCCTTCCACTGATTACATGCATGTGAATTGTGCCATGATCTTTAACTCAAGATACCGTTCAATATCGTTATATAACCAGATCCCTTCCACTGATTACATGCATGTGAATTGTGCCATGATCTTTAACTCAAGATACCGTTCAATATCGTTATATAGCCAGATCCCTTCCACTGATTACATGCATGGGAATTGTGCCATGATCTTTAACTCAAGATACCGTTCAATATCGTTATATAGCCAGATCCCTTCCACCGCTTGCATGCATGGGAATTGTGCCAGGATCTTTAACTCAAGATACCGTTCAATATCGTTATATAGCCAGATCCCTTCCACTGATTACATGCATACTAAAAACTAAAACTTCCCTAATTTGCATGATATTTCACTTTATGCATGAAGTGCCAATAACGTCAAGAGGGATGACTTACAAAGAGTCAAGGCGAGCAATACTCCGGCAGCTCCAGCCTTTTATGTCTTCAATTCACAACTTTTCAGGTACAATCAAGGATGATCTTTCTATCTTCCTATTAACATTTCAAATAGCCATGCTATTATAGAACATTCAGCCATTGCTAAGACTTTCAAAACAGTTTACTGTAGAAATTTGGAGGACTTTTTCAAATTTGACCAAAATTATATCCGATGCCATTTCCCATTTCAACTTTTCAGTGCGCTTCCTTTGTATTTGTTAGCGGCATGTGACACAGGTGGGGCACTTAACCTTTTAGAACAACTGGCATCATTATTGATTGGTCTTCATCAACACATGCTGGCCAGAGGTATCCGTCGGGCTAGCTCGCCGAAATGATTGATGCATGTTATTGTTCCCTAAATGGGTATATCGTCGCACATGATGACATTCACTGAATTGTCTGGCCCAAACTCAATCATTTACATACTGATAACTGGAATGCTGCTTAAGGGCGGCGTTAAAATTAAAAGACAACAAACAAACAATAAACATAGTCATGTGATATAGAAGGAGTCAGAGAGTGAGTTTAGTTTAACGCCGTACTTAACAATATTCCAGCAATATCGGGTGTGGATGTGTGTGTGTGTGTGTGTGTGTGTGTGTGTGTGTGTGTGTGTGTGTGTGTGTGTGTGTGTGTGTGTGTGTGTGTGTGTGTGTTTGTTTGTTTGTTTGTTTTCACACCAGAGCATTGTACCAATGTGAGGAATCGAACCCGGGTCTTCAACGTGACGATCGGACGCCTTAATAATTAGGCATTATTTCACTCTCACCTGGGGCGGTGGGGTGGCCTAGTGGTTAAAGCGTTGGCTCGTCACGCCGAAGACCCGGGTTCGATTCCCCGCATGGCCACAATGTGTGAAGCCCATTTCTGGTGTCCCCCGCCGTGATATTGCTGGAATATTGCTAAAAGCGGCGTAAAACTAAACTCAGTCAGTCAGTCACTCTCACCTTGTGCATACTGCAGGCTTCACCTGTTAACGCTTTTATCAAAGGGCCATGTGTTGTTAATGTGTCTCGCTTCCTAATCCCCTATTGTACTGCACAAACATCTCCTCTAACTTATATATATATACTTCTCTATCCTCATGCTGTTCATCAATTGCTTGATAAGGCTGTTAGAACCTACACCGAAACGTCGCTCTCACAGCAATAAAGAAGTTGTTCATCCATATATCCTTCCTAACTAGGCTACCCTACCTCCCCGATATAGAAAGAATAGTATAAGAAAGGCTTCTTGTGATTCTAAACATTTGGCTGTCACTTTCCTTTGTTTTCGACATTGCTGTAGGAACTTACAGGTATGGAGTGCTACGCTTGTCTCGTCAGAGACCAGGGCGGTGGGGTAGCCTAATGGTTAAAGCGTTGGCTCGTCACGCCGAAGACCCTGGTTCGAATCCCCACATTGGTACAATTTGTGAAGCCCATTTCTGGTGTCCCCCGCCGTGATATTGCTGGAATATTGCTTAAAGCGGCGTAAAACCAAATTCAGTCAGTCAGTCAGTCAGTCAGTCAGTCGTCAGAGACCAACAGGGATCACTGTTGAACATTGTTTCAGGTGACCTTGACCTCCATTAACCGACATGGGTAAATGTGTATCGAGGAACGAGGATATACCCAAGCTGCCCCCCTCGGTCAACCAGTTGAATGCCGGCACCATAGACCGGACCGCACGGCCCAGTTCAAGTTCCAACGATGGCACTCTTTCCTCCAAAAAGCGGAGCCTGCCACCAGTGCCTGCAGCTCAGCGTAAGATTTCTATGTATTCGCTGGCGGTTTGTTCACAGCTTTAGTATCATTTTGTAACATTTTGAACAAATGCTGAACCTGTTTAGTATTTGTAGAAATATGTTAGCTCTGAAAATATTTTTCTAATAGCAATAGAATAGCAATAGGAACCTTTTACCCACATACAATGGCAATATAAGAGACTAGTGAAACAGCCCGATCTGTTTCATAATTAGATCCATGCTTAAAAGATACATAGTATTCAAACAGATCCATGTCGAGCAATATTCCACTCTTTAAACTAATTAGAATCATATCTTTCGTGTGACATTTTGAACATGTTCCTCAGAAAAAATGGTTCCAGTAACCATTTCAATGCCATTCACAATTTTGGCTTTAATGACACTTTGGTGCATTCCATATGTTTTGCAGAGGGAATCAAATTCCTTGCTATGTACGATTTTGATGCGGTGAATGATGATGACCTCTCCTTCAGAAAGGGAGACCGTCTGTTGGTCGAAGAGGGCAGGTATGGTATCACGAGGAGTTACCAAATGCTGAATATTCAACCTTATTCTTTAGTGTCTAGTTTTTTTCGAGTTCTTTCAGTTTATCGTCAGTTACTATATAGACATAGGGTAAACCTATTTCATACAGGCATGCATGTTGTATACAGGATCTCTACCACATCTGGGTGCCGTTGCTCGCAGCGATCTGAGGTGATCCCTTACCTTAACACAGGCTTAGTACCAAGGCTTTTTAGCACAATGACTCCCGAGGTGCACTTTAATTCACATCCCTTAAACCGTTCTACAGTCCGCTCATCATCTGCCGTACCCTGGTTATGACACAGGCCTTAAATTAGCCTCTTTGAGAGGATAAAGACTACAGAAAAATAGAAGAAAGTTGTTTTTTTTGCTGATCAACGCCACAGCAATATTCCAGATATAATGAAGTCTTGACAAGACTGACATCATGAGCACCATGCAACTGGATACCATGAAATTGATTGAAACATATTTTATTCATTCAAGAAAAGGAATGGGTACAAGTTATTCAACTTAGAAAAGCCCTCTCCCAATAATGACACAATTCATCTTACAACAATGTACACAGATGACAGACATAGACTAGGATATGTACAAGAGAGGTTAACTGAGAAAGCGTTTTGTTTGAGAGATATAGATATGTACATATTTGAAATCATTCTGATTTTCAGTAATTGAGAGACCTGCATTTCCATGTAACACCAATCAGTTTTCTATTTTTAACAATATTTTCTAAAGATTTGAACAGTTTATGTCCTTGAATAGTATACAATCGACATTCATGGAAGTAATGAAAAACATTCTCACATCCATTTCCACACTGACATGATGCGCCATTTTTTATATTTATTCTGCATATATTAAGTGTACTCGTCCTATATCTTAATCCTATGTGAAAAACATTTAACTTCCTTATTCGCTATGAATAATTTATAGGTGCACAGTTTTCTTTCACGTGGATATAAGATTTAAATGATGCAACAGAGTCGCAGTTTCTGATAGCTAAGGACTATTATTCCACATTTTAACTGCTGATGGAATAAATGATGATGTTGAGTACCTCGGTCTTGTACATGGTTGGCTAAAATTATTGAGTTCCTTAACTCTTAACTTAAGTGAGAGCAAATCCTGAAGAGAACAGGTGCAATACCTTTTTGAAATTTACAAAATAATGTTAAGTTGCATCTTCTCCTTCTCTCAGAAAGTAAATCCCATCCCGTTTCATATAATACAACGAACTGGAAGATGCACATCTTGGAACCAGTAACTATGCGAGCTGCTTCAAACTGGAGTTTGTCTAATCTATTGGCTTGTTCAATTAAACATTCATCCCATACCTCGCATGCGTACTCAAAATGTGAAATGACCATCAGATCCCGTTAGTCGCCTTAAGACAAGCATGGATTGCTGTAGTTCCAGCCTTGATCTTATATCGGTGCGATGTGTGAAAGATGTATAGGATAAGTCCATTGAAGAAGTTATTACAGAAGTGCATTTAGGCATGTAGCTAATTTGTACTATGATGTTCAGTCAACAGAACAGTGACTGGTGGATAGCAACCAATGCCAAAACACGGAAGAAGGGATACGTCCCCAGAAACTATGTGTGCAAGGATGACGAGTCTCCCCAGGCACAAGAGTAAGCTAAACCCATCTTCTAGTCACAGAAACTGCGGGGTATAAGTGACGATGTCTGTGATGAGTCAAACTGCTAACTAGTGGAGGTGTTGAAGTAAAATTTCTTAAACCTTCGTGAGATTTTGCTATTTCATGTTCATATACAATTAAACCATTAGCACAACAAATTTATGGGTAGAGTAATCTCATCTTGGTATATTGTCCCATTTCGTTGTAAAGGGGTTAAACATTGAATTCTGGATATCTCAAGTGCTTAAACGATTCGTATCAATATTGGAATATTTGGCGTGTATATATGATTCATGATGAGAATTTGGAGTAATATTACGTACCAGATACGCCAAATATACTGACGGGCTAAAAGAAACGCTACCATAGTTTTAAAACCCTATTGTGAAATATCCATAAAAGATAGTTAAAAAACCCAAAATGAACAGAGAAACATGACACTACATTTGGATGCCTTATTTCCATGTGATGGTGATTGCAGCTGAATTTGAAATTTTTAGTAATTTCACGTTCAAAGTGGCGACGTTTCTTTAGCCCGTCAGTTTATTTGATTTCTTATGGAGACATTAAGTGATGACAATACTCACACTCTCAAATTCCTGTGCGTATACAAAGACATGTGACATTAGTACTATAGGCTTGCTGTTCATACATCTTGTTTTATTACCACTGGGAGTGATTCTTAGACAGATGCTAGCAATACGGTCGATATCTGACAATGAATCTGCTAATGATTTCTTTTGAAGAAGGAATGGTTTTATTTGATAGTGTACATTTATAATGCTTAATGGGTTATTGGTATGACTATTTAAGTGTCAACGTTTGTTTCATTCATCATACGTTGGGAACCTGCTTGGACCGAGCTGTAATGACATATACTGAGGGGAACAAATAAGGGATTAGATTAAAGCACAAGTGTTCCCTTATTATTTTCCAGGTTTCTTCACAAGCTATGCGATACAAAGCTTGTGAAGAAACCTTGGAAAAAATAAAGGAACACTTGTTCTTTCATGTGATCCCTTGTTTGTTCCCTCAGTATATTTAAGAGGGTTGTAACTATGTACTAAAACACACTGCTCTCCCTGCTTCCACAGCTGGTGGTATAATTGTGACCGCAAAGAGGCCGACAAGATGCTGCTGCTTCCTGGCAACAAAGTTGGCACTTTTCTCGTCAGAGAGTCTACAGGTGAAGGTCACTTGTTGCTGCCCAACGTGGCTTGAAGTTCCAAGATTGAAGACCTCCTGCCCAATCGATAGATATCTTAGTCTTTATTCACATTCTAAATTCCTAAATCTTTCAAGTGAACCGATGATCCTGGTTTGGACAGATTAAGTATTGCTTAACTGAGTTGGTCGGGAAACAGCTTAATATGACCCCCGCCATTATTAAGGGATGTGGAAGTGTATTGGTGTCACCTTTTAAAAGAAATATTATCTTCGACGATGATACTTTTATCTATCTACGTATTTGTAGAATATGACACCAATACGCTTCCATACAACACCGTAGCGTCATTATTGAGATGTTTTTTCCTGCTTTCACACTTCTTTCCTGCACCTTTCTGTTTGCCTCAGACAAGTCCTCCCACGTGTTGTCGGTACGAGACAGTGTCCCCAGTGTTAAACACTACCGTATGCGGAAGTTGGATAGCGGGGGCGTCTACATCAACACAAAACGAACGTTTACCGGTGTAATTGATCTTATAGACCACTATAGAAGTAAGTAAAATAATACATTTGTCATATCTACATTGTTTAATAACATTTGAGATGGATATATTGTCAGGTCTGTGTTGGCACAATTCGCCATACGTTTTTGCTTTTAGATAATGGAAACAATTTTGGGTTTTTACTAATCTTTAGAAGATGAAATCTTTTGGTACAATGACTCCGCGTCGAATGAAAACACATAGTTTATCATTATCTGGTGAAGATACCATGCATGGCGCTCAGAAACAACATGCTGTATTAGAGATAATATTAATGACGTCATCATGTCTCATTGATACTGACTGAAACCGTCAGTTTGTGTTCCTTTTCGTGATCCAGAAATGAGACCTATTGTTGTGAATGCTTCAAATATCTAAGATAATAGAAGTTGTGGCGCTCATATGCTGATATGAAGTTCACCGGCAGAGATTGACGGATCTTTTCGGGGAGTTATTTATTGGAGTGAATGATATGATTTAAATGTGATTGGACGTCATTTAATGAAAGGGTTGGTCCTTGGTATTCATTTCCAAGTTAAATTTTCAGTTATGATTTTGTTTTATTCCTATGAATGTCCGTTAGGAGAAAAACAATTTCTTGCTTTTTCATATTTGCGAAAAAACATTTTTAGTATCCTATAATTTACTGTTTGTCACTTTTGGAATGTGTCTGTGAATTGTTGCCAGTTAATCCAGATGGGCTGTGTGCAGTGCTAACAGATGCGTGTCCTAGGACTCGACCGCTTGTACACTTCCGGGACCTAGAAGTTGCCCGAAATGCGGTCAAGATGGCCGCCAAACTTGGTGCTGGGTGTTTCGGCGAAGTATGGAAGGGTGCGTACATATCCGGGTACAAATTACAGATTCGTATACAGATCAACATTTCAAACTCCCGAGGTAGCTTAAATTCGACCACATTGCAAACACGTTATTAATAATCAATTAGGATCCATGCCCGAATGTTTAAATACGTATAGGTTCCTTGAGAACTACAAATGTACTCGACCTGTAAGGTGTGTTATTCGATATGTAAGGGCTTGAATAAAGTGTTTGTTGCATTTTGAAGCTTATTATTATTAATATTGATCTTTTTCCTTAACATTTTAATTACTACTGACGTAGCATCCATAAGTATGCTCTCAGGTTTATTTGACATACAGACTAGTGTCTAGTAATAATGTCTTCCTGTAGACAGTACGTCTCTACTGGTGTCCTACAGGGTTATTGCGCTTCCCCATATTTCTTTCTTTTGTCAACTGTGGCGGCCCCGTGCTCTCTTTTGGGATACATTTCTGGTGTCCCCCGCCGTGATGTTGCTGGAATATTGCTAAAAGCGGCGTAAAACCAAACTCAGTCAGTCAGTCAGTCTTTTGGGATAATATTAATCCTCAATAAATTTTGACGTAAGTGGTTTCGGTGTCCAGCCTGGCTGCTTGTTTGATTTTCCTGGTTGGGGGTGATCGTTGTCCATACTTTCACACTCTCATTTGGGGCGGTGGAGTAGCCTAGTGTTTAAAGCCTTCGCTTGTCAGTCCGAAGACCTGGGTTCGATTCCCCATATGGGTGCAATGTGCGGAGCCCATTTCTGGTGTCCCCCGCAGTGATGTTGCTGGAATATTACCAGAAGGGGCGTAAACTAACCTCACTCACTCACACACGCACTTCCAGGCGTACTCCGGAATGTGATCGACGTAGCCGTGAAGACCCTAAAACCAGGCACCATGACCGCGGAAGCCTTCTTGGCAGAGGCGAAGATCATGCACCAGCTGCGTCACAAGAAGCTGGTCCAGCTGATAGCTGTCTGTACAGATGAGGAGCCCATCCTCATCATGACAGAGCTGATGGCAAACGGCGCCCTACTGGACTACATGAGGAAGGATGAGGGCCAGCTGATCCGCTTCCCCACCATCATTGACATGGCATCACAGGTGGGTAGTATCAAATTATACTTGGTAACTAGTCTGCCAATTGTAAGGCCTGCTGATTCCTGTTGTAGGACCGATACATCCACATCCTGTACATCAAACATCCTCATCCTGTACATAATACATCAACATCCTGTACATCATATAATCCACATCCTGTACATCATATCATCCACATCCTGTACATCATATCATCCTCATCCTGTACATCATATCATCCTCATCCTGTACATCATATAATCCTCATCCTGTACATCAAACATCCTCATCCTGTACATAATACATCAACATCCTGTACATCATATCATCCTCATCCTGTACATCATATCATCCTCATCCTGTACATCATATCATCCTCATCCTGTACATCATATAATCCTCATCCTGTACATCATACATCCTCATCCTGTACATCATAAAATCCACATCCTGTACATCATATAATCCACATCCTGTGCATCATATCATCCACATCCTGTACATCATATCATCCTCATCCTGTACATCATATCATCCTCATCCTGTACATCATAAAATCCACATCCTGTACATCATATCATCCTCATCCTGTACATCGTATCCTCATCCTGTATATCATACATCCTCAGCCTGTACTTCATATAATCCTCATCCTGTACATCATATAGTCCACATCCTGTACATCATAAAATCCACATCCTGTACATCATATCATCCTCATCCTGTACATCATACATCCTCATCCTGTACATCATATCATCCTCATCCTGTACATCATATAATCCTCATCCTGTACATCATATCATCCTCATCCTGTACATCATATAATCCTCATCCTGTACATCATACATCCTCATCCTGGACGTCATACATCCTCATCCTGGACGTCATACATACATCGTATCCTCATCCTGTCCTGTACATCCTCATCCTGGCATATCATCGTATCCTTATCGTGTACACCATATAAACATCGTCCTGCACATGATATCACCCTCGTCCTGGGCATTGTATCCGCATCCTCTAAATCATATAAACATCGTCCTGTACATCATATTATCCTCATTCTGTACATGATATAAACATTGTCCTGTACATAATATAATCCTTATCCTGTACATCGTATCCTCATTCTGTATATCGTATCCTCATCCTGTACAGCATATCCTTATTCTGTTTATCTTGTCCACATCCTGTATATCATATCCTCATCCTGAACGTCATATCCTCATGTACATTATATCATCCTCATCCTGTACATCGTATAATATTCATCATGTACATCATGTCATTCTCAGTTGTTTCATTATATTTGTTCAGATTGCAGACGGCATGGCGTTCTTGGAGAAAGAGAACTTTGTCCATAGAGATCTCCGTGCTGCTAACATCCTCGTCGGGGAAAACAATGAAGTCAAGGTTGCCGACTTCGGTCTCGCGAGAATTCTCCAGGATGAGGATATATATGAAGCCACAGAGAGTAAGTATATGACGTAAATACCTCTTGCCTTGATGGGAGGTATTTCCTGATGGACCATGATACTGAACAGCGACAGAAGCCACTGACAGAGTCCACTGTGCGATTCCTATCTATCGTAAGCATGTGTTTATGAATTTCCACAATGTATGTCTATAGTAGTGTTTGAGAAAAGGTGAGGCTATCCTGTTCCAACGGTGGCACCCGTGAAGATCCGGGTTAGAATTGATCTTCAGTAACCAATACTTGTCGTAAGAGGCGACTAACGGGATCGGGTGGTCAGGCTAGCTGACTTGGATGACACATATCATTGGTTCCCAATTGCGCAGATCGATGCTCATGCTGTTGATCACTAGATTGTCTGGTCCAGACTCGATTATGGTACAGACTGCCGCCATATAGTTGGAATATTGCTAAGTGCAGCGTAAAAGTAAACTCACTCACTCACTCGCCCAACTGTGGCAATTGTCAGCAAACGGGAACAATATGCAAATTTGTCAGTGATGCGTGAAATTTGGAAACGCAATTCACATTGTCTAATACCATAAAGCGGGAGGTGAAATGTGGCTTTTCCCCGAATTTGAATTGCCTAATGTGAGCCCATTCCATGATGGACTGTAACATGCTCGACATAAGACTTAATAGCTTATCAGGTGAAGTTATTGTGTAGGGAAAGTAATGTGTGTCATGTGTTTGCCAGATACGAAATTCCCCATCAAGTGGACAGCTCCTGAGGCAGCTCTGGAAAGGAAGTTCTCCATCAAGTCCGACGTCTGGTCATTCGGCGTTCTCCTGTACGAGCTGGTTACCTTCGGGAGAGTTCCCTACCCTGGTGAGTGTTCTGTTAGTTCACCTAGCAGGCCTAAATATACATTGCACTATCTGTCCTCATAACAGGTCCAGCTAGAATATGTATTGCACTGTCTGTCCTCACAGTTCACCCAACAGGTCCAAGAAGAATATGCATTACACGGTCTGTCCTCACAGTTCACCCAACAGGTCCAAGTAGAATATGTATTGCACTTTCTGTCCTCACACTTCACCCAACAGGTCCAAGTAGAATATGTATTGCACTGTCTGTCCTCACACTTCACCCAACAGGTCCAAGTAGAATATGTATTGCACTGTCTGTCCTCACAGTTCACCCAACAGGTCCAAGTAGAATATGTATTGCACTGTCTGTCCTCACACTTCACCCAACAGGTCCAAGTAGAATATGTATTGCACTGTCTGTCCTCACACTTCACCCAACAGGTCCAAGTAGAATATGTATTGCACTGTCTGTCCTCACACTTCACCCAACAGGTCCAAGTAGAATATGTATTGCACTGTCTGTCCTCACACTTCACCCAACAGGTCCAAGTAGAATATGTATTGCACTGTCTGTCCTCACACAGTTCACCCAACAGGTCCAAGTAGAATATGTATTGCACTGTCTGTCCTCACAGTTCACCCAACAGGTCCAAGTAGAATACTAGTATGTATTGCACTGTCTGTCCTCACAGTTCACCCAACAGGTCCAAGTAGAATATGTATTGCACTGTCTCCCTCACAGTTCACCCAACAGGTCCAAGTAGAATATGTATTGCACTGTCTGTCCTCACACTTCACCCAACAGGTCCAAGTAGAATATGTATTGCACTGTCTGTCCTCACACTTCACCCAACAGGTCCAAGTAGAATATGTATTGCACTGTCTGTCCTCACAGTTCACCCAACAGGTCCAAGTAGAATATGTATTGCACTGTCTGTCCTCACAGTTCACCCAACAGGTCCAAGTAGAATATGTATTGCACTGTCTGTCCTCACACTTCACCCAACAGGTCCAAGTAGAATATGTATTGCACTGTCTGTCCTCACAGTTCACCCAACAGGTCCAAGTAGAATATGTATTGCACTGTCTGTCCTCACACTTCACCCAACAGGTCCAAGTAGAATATGTATTGCACTGTCTGTCCTCACAGTTCACCCAACAGGTCCAAGTAGAATATGTATTGCACTGTCTGTCCTCACACTTCACCCAACAGGTCCAAGTAGGATATTTATTGCACTGTCTGTCCTCACACTTCACCCAACAGGTCCAAGTAGAATATGTATTGCACTGTCTGTCCTCACAGTTCACCCAACAGGTCCAAGTAGAATATGTATTGCACTGTCTGTCCTCACACTTCACCCAACAGGTTCACCCAACAGGTCCAAGTAGAAATATGTATTGCACTGTCTGTCCTCACACTTCACCCAACAGGTCCAAGTAGAATATGTATTGCACTGTCTGTCCTCACACTTCACCCAACAGGTCCAAGTAGAATATGTATTGCACTGTCTGTCCTCACACTTCACCCAACAGGTCCAAGTAGAATATGTATTGCACTGTCTGTCCTCACAGTTCACCCAACAGGTCCAAGTAGAATATGTATTGCACTGTCTGTCCTCACAGTTCACCCAACAGGTCCAAGTAGAATATGTATTGCACTGTCTGTCCTCACAGTTCACCCAACAGGTCCAAGTAGAATATGTATTGCACTGTCTGTCCTCACAGTTCACCCAACAGGTCCAAGTAGAATATGTATTGCACTGTCTGTCCTCACAGTTCACCCAACAGGTCCAAGTAGAATATGTATTGCACTGTCTGTCCTCACAGTTCACCCAACAGGTCCAAGTAGAATACAACAGGTCCCTCAAGTACCCAATAGGTCCAAGTAGAATATGTATTGCACTGTCTGTCCTCACACTTCACCCAACAGGTCCAAGTAGAATATGTATTGCACTGTCTGTCCTCACACTTCACCCAACAGGTCCAAGTAGAATATGTATTGCACTGTCTGTCCTCACACTTCACCCAACAGGTCCAAGTAGAATATGTATTGCACTGTCTGTCCTCACACTTCACCCAACAGGTCCAAGTAGAATATGTATTGCACTGTCTGTCCTCACAGTTCACCCAACAGGTCCAAGTAGAATATGTATTGCACTGTCTGTCCTCACAGTTCACCCAACAGGTCCAAGTAGAATATGTATTGCACTGTCTGTCCTCACACTTCACCCAACAGGTCCAAGTAGAATATGTATTGCACTGTCTGTCCTCACAGTTTACCCAACAGGTCCAAGTAGAATATGTATTGCACTGTCTGTCCTCACACTTCACCCAACAGGTCCAAGTAGAATACTAGTATGTATTACACTGTCTCTCCTCACAGTTCACCCAACAGGTCCAAGTAGAATATGTAGTACATTGTCTGTACTCACATTTCACCCAACAGGTCCAAATATGATATCCTGCCTCAACACGTCGATGTAGTTTTTGTGGTACATTGGCAGTTGATTTGTCCCAATAAATATGTACATAAAAGTTACTGCTCTATCCGTAATATGTGCTACAGACTGAAATATATATATTTTTTCTCCACATTCCAAGGTATGGGTGGTTCGGAGGTGCTCCACAAGGTGGACAAAGGCTACCGGATGCCCAAACCCTCGGGGCCTATCAACTGCGACGACTCTTACTATGAGGTCATGCTGACCTGTTGGCACCGGAAGCCCGACGATCGTCCAACTTTCGCCTATCTGCATGACGTGTTTGACGACTTCATGGTGTCAACTGAAAACAGCTACAACGAGACAGGTGCTATGTGATGACGTCAGTCACCCAACAGACACAACTGACTGAAATACTCAAAATAATTTGTTTAGGGAGACAACATACATTGAAATCTTCCATGACAATCAGCACAATCACATCCATTGATTGATGTTTTAAGGTTTAGTTACGTTTGACCCATTACACCGTTTGTACTGGTACTGATGTCTGTATCTCATCCATGTTTTGTGAAATAACGATTAGGTAGAGAACAAAAGCTGAAACGCTGTAACACCGGGTATAACATTTCTGCCTCGTCAAATTACGTCATCTCAGCAATCCGTGGAGACTAGATATCAGTCTTCTTTGTCTGGTCTAAGAGATAATTACTGATCGGCTGGCTATGCTTAATGGTTAAGGCGTTCGCTATGCTTAGTGACTTGGTTGATTTTCTTCCATCGTAACTCGATGGTGTGGAACGTTGCTTGAAATATTTTCCATAGATGTTCTGGAAACGAATCAAGACTATACTACCAACAAGACTATACTACACTCGAGATTGTTCCCTAGAGTTCTAGATCTGTCATCGCCATTAGCTACGGTCAAATGAAAACATTGCATCTTTCGGGCCTTTGATACTTCCTACGGTCACAGAGTACGTGTCTTGGATGTCATATCCTGTTAGATCTACCAAAGGCCATGTGGCCAAAAATGTTACCTAAAACATTCTATTCATCCGTACATTCACCGTGTGTCTATTTGTTTTCTTCTGTTTTCTGATATACTACGAAACTAACTATTGAGTCCACTTAGCTTAGCTTCCTTGTGGTTCAAGAAACCAAACACATGATGCTTTGTTTTGTTGTTGTTGATTTTTTCAATTATAAGGTATGTTCTGTTCAAGTTTACTGTCACTGAGATATTATATTTAATAAAATGCGTGATAATTATGTCTGTTTTTATACCTTTGAGTAATGAGTGAAAGGTTGATTTTGTAACATCAGATGCACGTTTGTACTCCCCTATTCCATGTGCGAACTTTTTACCATGTGCTGAGAGATCGGTCTCCATCCTGGTAACAGTGAAATCATGGGATGTCAGTGAAATCATGGGATGACAGTGAAATCATGGGATGACAGTGAAATCATGGGCTCTCAGTTCTTCACTGCTTTGCATCATGTGGAATGGAATCCCAATGAGTAATGCATATGGTAAGACGAATACAAGACATGCTGCCGCAGATGGATAAACTCCGTGCATAGAGTGTTTGCTTGTTACGTCACACAACCATACAACCCTTTTAGCACGTTTTAACGTAAAGTTCAAGTTCGCGTGAACACGTTTTGTGTCAACAATTAACTTAACATTCATTTTTCTTTTCTGAAACCACATCGCATATGGAACTGATTCTAAGTATGAATAATTTTAGTTTTCTCTACAATTCGATCATAGAATTCCGATCACATTCCACTGACTGAGTTTGGTTTTTACGCCGCTTTTAGCAATATTCCAGCAACATCACGGCGTGGGACACCAGAAATGGGCTTCACGCATTGTACCCATGTGGGGATTCGAACCCGGGTCTTCGGCTTGACTAGCCAACGCTTTAACCACTAGGCTACCCCACCACCCCGATCACATTCCAAACATGTCTGACGTGGCAATCACTTAACGGCTAATTTTGCATATTTCTCGGCTATATGTATATCTGCCCCCTCGGTTTATTCCGAACTTGGAATACTACCGAGTGTGGATCTGGTGTACTGCCATTGCATACAGTGACAGTCAACCCCGTAACGCCGGATCCTGCTGCTTGTGAAACACATCAAGTGTGAAGACTTGTTATTCTATGAAGTACTCGAAACTTGTTTTAATTCAATTTCCTGTCTGTTCTGGCCCACGTCCCACGAGTTGAGCCGTGTGATATTGCCTACTCGGTATATGACCCTGCTGTGATGTAATTTTGTTATAGTTTTCATCATAACACCTGATTATTATATTTCTCACACCAATATGGCAGGTTCTTACTGAGATATGAATGTCCAAGCGAATAATGTACTATGTATGCAGTGACGATATTTGTGGGTATGCAAAACATTTCTTTTCGTTTATCGTGTATGTTTACTCTATCCTATCCCTGCAGATAATACTGTCTCATGACTTAAGGGTCACGCAGATGATAGATATGTTTGATATGTTTGACAACGTACGTACCCATGTCTCCCTTAATGGCGGTGATTATATATGCTGTTTTCTATACATTCCGTTGAGTTTGAGCGCCATGTTGTCCTATTTCTCCTGAGACTTAGTCATTCATTGCCGAAGCTAAGATATCATACCGAAAACATCACCCAGTCACTAACAGAGTCACTTCTTCTGGCGGTCGGTTAGTATTGTGGTTTAAGCGTTCGCTCGTCACGACAAACACAGGGTTCGATTCCCACATGGGTACAACGTTTGCTGATGTCCCCCCGCCGTGATATTGCCTGAATATTGCTAAAAGAGGCGTAATACCATACTCACTCACTATTTCTGTAGGGGCGATGGGGTAGCCTAGTGGTTAAAGTGTTCGCTCGTCACGCTGAAGGCCCGGGTTCGATTCCCCATATGGGTACAATGTGTGAAGCCCATTTCTGGTGTCCCCCGCCGTGATATTGCTGGAATATTGCTTAAAGCGGCGTAAAACCATACTCACTCACTCACTATCTCTGTAAAATTAGATGTTACAAATGCTACTGAGTTACATAATACCAGGAATAAAAGTTTTTAAATAAATTTTAATACAGTTTGTACAATCTCCGCATGCCATGTGAATGAAATCTATTGCCGCTGATTTGAACAGTATTCCGGTTATATCACTGCCTGTCAGCTGAATGTGGGCGGGAAGCCTGAAGTGATGCAGGGCTCAGATGTTTACCCTTTGTCCTCTGTAAAACCGAAGAGCATGGGCATGGTGCTGACAGGATACGTACTCGGGAGAAAGAGGATTCGAACCCACGATCATGGTGTCTGGCGTATCCATGGGACGCAACCCTGCATAGCGAATGGCCTTGCCCTAGAGGACTGTGAAACCCGTGCCCCCTTCTCCCATACTGAAATGATAGTAAGACGGCACATGTCTGAGTAGTACACTTCCGCATGGTGTGAAAGGCCTTGCCTTCATGACCACTGTTTCAATAGACACACTTCCTGGTTCAGTGATCGCTAAGTACTCCCTGTCACACCTACCTCCTCTAGTAACCCTGTTTCCAGATGAATCTGGACAAGGAGTAGACAAATGGTAAAAACACAAAACCGGTTGATTGTATTATATATTTGATTTATTCATTATACCTTAACTGATAACACGACATTAGAACATTTCTCTTTATAGGTACATAATGCAGGAGTAGGCTGGCATTTCTCAAGACATCAACGTTCTAAGTCAGCATGATATAAATACAGATGTTAACTGTAGGCTATTTACTATTAATCCTTGTCGTGTTTACAAACTGCAGTATTCCACAACCATGTTGTTACATTTGATTTACCAGACCCTCAACAGGGTTCACCAGACCTTCAACAGGATTTACTAGACACTCAACAGGATTTACCAGACCCTCACCAGACCCTCAGCAGGATTTACCAGACCCTCAACAGGATTTACCAGACCCTCAGCAGGATTTACCAGACCCTCAACAGGATTTACCAGACCCTCAACAGGATTTACCAGACCCTCACCAGACCCTCAGCAGGATTTACCAGACCCTCAACAGGATTTACCAGACCCTCAACAGGATTTACCAGACCCTCAACAGGATTAACCAGACCTTTAACAGGATTTACCAGACCCTCAACAGGATTTACCAGACCCTCAACAGGATTTTCCAGACCCTCAACAGGATTTACCAGACCCTCAACAGGATTTACCAGACCCTCAACAGGATTTACCAGACCCTCAACAGGATTTACCAGACCCTCAACAGTATTTACCAGACCTTCAACAGGATTTACCAGACCCTCAACAGGATTTACCAGACCTTCAACAGGATTTACCAGACCCTCAACAGGATTAACCAGACCTTCAACAGGATTTACCAGACCTTCAACAGGATTTACCAGACCCTCAACAGGATTTACCAGACCCTCAACAGGATTTACCAGACCCTCAACAGGATTTACCAGACCCTCAACAGGATTTACCAGACCTTCAACAGGATTTACCAGACCCTCAACAGGATTTACCAGACCCTCAACAGGATTTACCAGACCCTCAACAGGATTTACCAGACCCTCAATAGGATTTACCAGACCCTCAACAGGATTTACCAGACCCTCAATAGGATTTACCAGACCTTCAACAGGATTTACCAGACCCTCAACAGGATTTACAAAATTTAGTATGTACAGATTCAATAATATTGCAGTATGTGGTGCCCCATATTTCAGAACACAGCAAAGAATAAGGCTTATCATACAATCAACTATTTAACATATATCTGGACAAAAACTGTGGTAATCATTAGATGAAAATAGTCCTTCATATTTGCTTGGGATACAAGACAGGTCTGATTTTTTCTCCAGATTAATTGGGGATCACACAAAAACACATTTAATTTGATCTCAAGGGGCCACCATTTGTGAACACAATACTTTTGGATGGAAATGTACGTTCAAGCCAGTGTGAACAGTTATCTTCTTCTGTAGTTGGTGTCGACATCTGAGACATCATCAGTAAATATAAGGGAACACAAAATTGCTAGAAGAGGTAACAGTAATACCCTGTCTTTCCATAAGGGAACATTTATAACCTGTTTATAATATATATTTGTGGACTTAGAACACACCCTTGACGGGTGCCACTATTACAGGTAAAACACTGAGATATAACCTCAGAGGTTCTAAAACAAGCAGATGATTTCTTATACACTGATGTGATTATATAAATATATTACCATTAATACCAACTTCACACAGTGAATGCAAGAGAACACCATGTCTTGAAGCGCCAAATGCCTTGGAAAAGTCAATGAAGTGGCAATAAAATCCACCTCTTGTCTTCCCATTGTGTTTGTAGACTTATATATGCCTAAGCCAAATGAAGAGACAGCATCAATAACAGGTAATGTGATACACCCGGCCTTATCACCCACACTGCATATCTTGACCATGTTGAACATCAGTGCTTGTCACCGTCCATTAGACCATGTGGTTAATACTCATGCAGTTGGTCTATGAACATGTGGACACTGTTTCAACATGATGGTTAACCTTGTTTGTTTTTAGTAACCTGACACATTCTGTGACTAGTTCCATATCAACAAGAATTTGTGGAGGGTGGGAGGTGTCATACTAATTACTCGGTAACACTTTTACTGTTCCTGAGAGGTCCTAAAAGATAGGGACATTTCTACCATTTGGCCGAGGATTATATATGTAGTATGTAATGACAAATGCAATGTATTCTAATACGTCTCAGTAGTGGAGTAATGAGCCCATAACCGACATGTTGTTCATTAAAATATAATAATTCTCACGCCATTTCTGTAGACGGCTGTTAGAAGTAAATACTTAACATGGTGAGTCCATTAGAGAAGTGCTTCTGTTGGGGTCATTGTACAACCCCATTGTACAGCACCTATAAGAGCTCCTAGTTCCTGGTCCCAACAGGGTGTGTGTGCTCGTGGCCCTGTTCAATAGCATGTTTATGTCTGGTAGGATAAATACTCTCAGTGAGAGCAGTGCCCAACAAAGAGTTACAAACATTTTCAATTCAATTGCTACACAATCATGGATTTCATAAAACTTCCCCGCACGAAAACTTGTTTACTAACATATGCGTGTTATTAACATTTAACCTAAATATAGAACAATTGACGTCTTTCTTATTTCTGTCTAATAAAATAAGTATGTACAAACTAACATCCAACGTAAAGACCATGTGTATCATTATACTGTGGATTTCTTTACATAAAATATTATCAATAATTAAATCATTTTTTTTTCCTCGCACACAATTGAAACTATTTATTATGATTTATTCATTTATATATACATGGACATGTTGTGTTGTTAATCTGGACTGTTAAAAGGATGTCGGAATTTCACAATATTTTGATCAATAAATTAGTATACAAGAATAGATATATTTAATAGTGGAGTAAGATGGACATCTTCAATAGCTTGATTATAACACATTTTACATAATCAGTTTTTTTACGTTGCAAACTCTCGGTGCAGAGATCTTGGGCTGAACATCAAACTCTTGCCAATGAATTACGATATTCTTTCTATATTTAAATCAAACAAATGCTCTTCAGTAACTATGTATTAACTTTCAATATTCTGTTATATAACATTGTTGGGTAATGTGAACGAACATAACCATGACTGCAGGTAAGTATGTTATATCCTCTCAAGAAAAGAATCGAGAAACACACATGCGTGTAGGGGTTGCTTAATTATGTACTACTGTTCGCTGTCGAATTTCCCCTCTCTGTCTCTCTTTCTGTGTGTGTGTCTTCCTCTGTGTCTCTCTATCTCATTTTATCTATATACCTATATATAGCTGGCTACATCTAATACGGAATGCATGTGCAGAACTATGTATGTTTGCTTGCGTATGTTTTTCGCGTGTAGCTATATTTAGGGAATTCGTATTTAGAGCTATATTAATGCATAGTGTGTATCCGGACTAGCTACACGACGGTATTAACATACAGTTTGTTTGTATGCAACGCCCGTCTACAATGTCGTTGCATTGCAAAGCATATTGTATGCTTGAATACAAACCTTCTGATATTGTGAAATCGCTTTTCGCTGACCCTGGCGCTAAGGTAACCCACGTTCCCATGGGCGTATGCCTGTTGGATCAGCTTTAATATGTTCAGATTTCATCAAAGACGTTTTATATCGATCGCACATTGTCTGACAGCGGTAGCGTGACTGAAGGGACAATGAAATACGTTTGGGCTATATATAGACCTGGTTTTCCAACATGCGTCACGGTGCGTGCATTTAATCCCCTTCCTGCCACAGTCAGCACACAAACACCCTTGACGCTGACCATACAATCACTGCGTTTACCAACAGTTACACCGACTTGTCGTAGATGGATACAGGTTGACAGGAACTGAAAGGGAGATTTACGATACGACCGGTAAGCACTTAATGATCGTGACAGATAATTATCCATACTATTTACCTGAAACAAATCCTACATACTAGTATACGAGAGTGAGTGAGTGAGTTTCGTTTTACGCCGCTTTTAGGAATATTCCAGCAATATTACAGCTGGGGCCACCGGGAATAGGCTTCAGACATTGTGCCCACGTGGGGAATCGAACCCGACGAGAGAACGCTTTATCCACTAGGCTACCCCACCGCCGCTTATGTACGAGACATCTAACATGAAATGTGACACAACATCCAAACTGGAACCTTAGCAGCGTTATCCGACAGGAAGAAAGCCAATAATTGTTTTCACCCTGAAAAATGCATAAAAATAATATTTTTATATGTTGACATCCTTCAACCTGATTATTGTTTTATCCTAAACTGAGGTTTACCTTTTCACTATCTTTGGTAGGACGGTATTAACTAATTATTAACTTCTTTTCATCGCAAAGTAGATTCAATATTGCCGATGTAAAATATACTAATGCTAATAATGGTTGCCACCCCCTTCAAATTTTTTTATTGGAGAGGGGGTGTGGGGTGGGGTGTGTGGGGGTTGGGGTGGGGAGGGGGTTGACAACCATTATTGGCATGAGTCTATTAATCGGTTAGTCACACTGCAGGTACTTGTTGACGTTTCAGATAGTTAATTTGATTTAAATTAAAGTCCCGGGTAAGACTTAACGCTGTCAATGGATACAACTACGGGAGCGCTTTTAGTCGTTTTACCTTCACTGTGTTAAACAATTGTAAGTTTCTGCTTACTGAATGGGAACAGTTTTATTAAATTATATTATTTCCGCTAAATCATCCTATTATATTTAATACTGCAAATGACTAACAAGGTACACCGTTAGTGTTGTTCACAGAGGTTATTGATCAAACCACATAATGGCTTGCCTGGATAAAACAGAATCACTCGTTTCAGAAACAATCAGTTACCATAGAAACAATGGGAAATAAATGGTCAAAGAAACCCAACCGTGGAACCACCCCCTCAAATACAAAGAAGGCCGTTACTAGTGGTTCTAAGGGTCCTGCTACTTACGAGACAACTGAGGCTGTGGTTTCCGGTGCCAAGGAACCAAGGCTTCCTCCTGATCGACCTCTTCCAGCTGTGCCACAAAGTAAGTCTGTAGCTTGACATATACAGAACAAACAACTTAAAGGATCAAGAATATTTTGGGGGATATTTTTTTATTGAAAACTGAGCACAGTTTCAAAGAAAAATCCCAAATATAATCATGATCCCCAAACGCGGTGACTGAGTGAGTGGGTTAGACAGCTGGCTTTGTGCGCTGGCGATTAGGTGCCTGATTCTGAGAGTGTGGGTTCGAATCCCGGATGGGACTCAACCCAACAAAAGTGCTAGAATCTGTACCTTTCTGAGAAGTGTAATCCCAAATATAACATGTTACATTTGACCACTTTCTAAATGGCATTGTGTATTCGATTCCTACCTTGTGTTGTTCAGTATATTCGAATATTCGTATTAACGGGTGTGATAATGACATAATTGATTGATGTTATTAATATATCGATCATATCTGGCTGAATGTAATAATATAAGGGAATACATTGTTTTCGTTTTTTTTTCCTATGATGAAATGCACATGTAATAACCGAAATTAATAGTAAACAACTTTAAATATAACTGAGAGAAATATATTTTATATATTTCTATATTTACTTGCTTAAATGAATAATATGTGTTATTTGTTTACAGGGTTCAAATATTTGGCGCAGTTTAGTTTTACTGGCACAAGCGAGGACGATCTGTCCTTCAAGAAAGGAGATTATTTTTACGTTGATAAATCAAGGTATGTCACTGACGTTTATGATTCTGTCTACTTCGATAAAGACAGAGCAATAAATTGCGGATGTAGTAAATCTTGTGTTACATCAAACACTCATAATAAACGCGACTGTTCATACAAATATTTCATATAATGTATAATGTCAGTGAAGATCCTGGTTAGAATTGGTCTTCAGCTACCCATGCTTGTCCTAAAAGGCAACTATCGGGATCAGGTGGTCAGCCTCGCTGAACACATGTCATCGTATCCAAATTGTGTACATCGATGCTCCTGTTGTTGATCACTGGATTGTCTGGTCCAGACTAGATTATTTACAGACCGCCGCCATATGGCTGGAATATTGCTGAGTGCGGCGTTACACAACACACCAACAACAACTAACCAAGTATAACCTATAGCATTACGAAATTGGGTATCTTCGCAGCTGTCTGTGGGTACTGTAAGATGTCAACGGGAACTTCTTTGTACGACTGTGTGACATTTGAATCTCGTGAAGTGTGTCCGGATTATTCGATTTCGGGTCGAAAAACAGATTTACCACGATAGCGATATTTACACACTTGTTAAACGACGACTTGCATCTCTTTGAGCTTTACGCTCAAGTTAAGCAGTGGCACCGTGATATAACTGACATACTACTCAAAGCAGTGTACTCTCTCATTTATAATACACATATGAAAGCCCCCGCTCCCTTCGTCCTTGGGCCTTTGTTCAGTTATACATTCACGCATAACTGAATAGAGGGCGTTGTCTAAAATAGTATCAACTGGTCTGGAAACCGTGGGTGTTTCCCCTCGTGAAAACATCGAAAATCCCCAGGACAACAATCGTCATTGATTTTCGACCGTGTTTGCCTTGTCTTCAATGTTTGCCTTGTCGTCAATGTTTGCCTTGTCGTCAATGTTTGCCTTGTCGTCAAAGTTTGCCTTGTCGTCAATTTTTGCCTTGTCGTCAAAGTTTGCCTTGTTTGCCTTGTCGTCAAAGTTTGCCATGTCATCAATGTTTGCCTTGCCGTCAATGTTTGCCTTGTCGTCAATGTTTGCCTTGCCGTCAATGTTTGCCTTGTCGTCAATGTTTGCCTTGTCGTCAGTGTTTGCCATGTCATCAATGTTTGCCTTGCCGTCAATGTTTGCCTTGTCGTCAATGTTTGCCTTGTCGTCAATGTTTGCCTTGTCGTCAATGTTTGCCATGTCATCAATGTTTGCCTTGCCGTCAATGTTTGCCTTGTCGTCAATGTTTGCCTTCCCGTCAATGTTTGCCTTGCCGTCAATGTTTGCCTTGTCGTTAATGTTTGCCTTGTCGTCAGTGTTTGCCTTGTCATCAATGTTTGCCTTGCCGTCAATGTTTGCCTTGTCGTCAATGTTTGCCTTGCCGTCAATGTTTGCCTTGTCGTCAATGTTTGCCTTGTCGTTAATGTTTGCCTTGTCGTCAGTGTTTGCCTTGTCGTCAATGTTTGCCTTGTCGTCAATGTTTGCCATGTCATCAATGTTTGCCTTGCCGTCAATGTTTGCCTTGTCGTCAATGTTTGCCTTGCCGTCAATGTTTGCCTTGTCGTCAATGTTTGCCTTGTCGTTAATGTTTGCCTTGTCGTCAGTGTTTGCCTTGCCGTCAATGTTTGCCTTGTCGTCAATGTTTGCCTTGTCGTCAATGTTTAAATTGCCTTGCCGTCAATGTTTGCCTTGTCGTTAATGTTTGCCTTGTCGTCAGTGTTTGCCTTGCCGTCAATGTTTGCCTTGTCGTCAATGTTTGCCTTGTCGTCAATGTTTGCCTTGCCGTCAATGTTTGCCTTGTCGTCAATGTTTGCCTTGTTTGCCTTGTCGTCAATGTCATGTAACGTGTGGACTCCCAAACTAAAACAATAGATTAATCCTAAATCTCTACACGAAAGCAACAAACAACAAAGAAAAGTTATTCTTTTAACAACTGCATACTTAAAGTCAATAGGTTTATGTGTCACTATACAGTACTGCAAAGTCATGACAACGACATTACAGCTTAGTTGCACTGCGAAATGGCATTTCAATTGTACCGGCAGTAAAAACAACATAGCATATGTAACAGCAATAAAGTCTGTGATAATAATTATCATCTGACAACAAGGGTGGTCAAACTTGCTGAAACAGGATATCCAGGAAGAAAAATCTCTGCCGGATTCTACCCACTGCTTGTCTTGATTTCTGAATTCTGAAATACATTTCAACCAATTCATGGGGGTTGCTTTATTCAATTAACATAATAAAAGTGTTAAGCCAATTTTAGCAATATTCAAGCAATATCACGGCGACACCAGAAATAGGCTTCACACATTGTACCTATGTAGGGAATCGAACACGGGTCTTTGGCGTGACGAGTGAACGCTTTAACCTCTGGGATACCCCACCGTCCCTAATGTGAGATGATAGAGGCATGCACTTGCCCACTTGTATATACCTGCTATACAGTTCTGTACAGCGCCAAATTAATCTAAAGATGTTCTAGAAGATTCCAAATTGCTCTTGACTCTTGAACAAGAGACATTCCTAACAAACAATTATTGTTAAAACACAGGACCATGTAAATACAATTCCTTCGTTTTTGATAGTAAATTACACTCTTAATATGTTATCTAGTAATAAGCGTACCCACATCAAATTACACTCTTAATATACTATCTAGTAATAAGCGTACCCACATCTGAAATGCGTTAACACGTCTGCAGATATGTGAGAGAAATGCATTAGGTATGACTGAGGTCTATAACATATGACGAATCGCATTCGATACTCAACATGTTGTGTTTAATGTATTACAGCCAGGACGACGACTGGTGGCTGGCGACTAACTCGGAGACGGGGCAGAAAGGCTACATCCCTAGCAACTATGTGTGCAAGGACGACCAGTCGACAGAATCTAAGGAGTAAGTATAAGTAGTATGGACACTAGGGTCAGTTGTTGGCGAAATATCTGACAAGAGACGTTCCCCTTGATCCTTGTATTGTCAATGGTCGTATCATTAGTAGACAAGAGACGCTCCTTTAGATACCAGATCCTTGTTTTGTCAATGGTCGTATCATTAGTAGATAAGAGACGCTCCTTTAGATACCAGATCCTTGTTTTGTCAGTGCCATATCATCAGTAGACAAGAGACGCTCCTTTAGATACCAGATCCTTGTTTTGTCAATGGTCGTATCATTAGTAGACAAGAGACGCTCCTTTAGATACCAGATCCTTGTTTTGTCAGTGCCATATCATCTGTAGACAAGAGACGCTCCTTTAGATACCAGATCCTTGTATTGTCAATGGTCGTATCATCAGTAGACAAGAGACGCTCCTTTAGATACCAGATCCTTGTTTTGTCAATGGTCGTATCATTAGTAGACAAGAGACGCTCCTTTAGATACCAGATCCTTGTTTTGTCAGTGCCATATCATCAGTAGACAAGAGACGCTCCTTTAGATACCAGATCCTTGTATTGTCAATGGTCGTATCATTAGTAGACAAGAGACGCTCCTTTAGATACCAGATCCTTGTTTTGTCAGTGCCATATCATCAGTAGACAAGAGACGCTCCTTTAGATACCAGATCCTTGTATTGTCAATGGTCGTATCATCAGTAGACAAGAGACGCTCCTTTAGATACCAGATCCTTGTTTTGTCAGTGCCATATCATCAGTAGACAAGAGACGCTCCTTTAGATACCAGATCCTTGTATTGTCAATGGTCGTATCATCAGTAGACAAGAGACGCTCCTTTAGATACCAGATCCTTGTTTTGTCAATGGTCGTATCATTAGTAGACAAGAGACGCTCCTTTAGATACCAGATCCTTGTTTTGTCAGTGCCATATCATCAGTAGACAAGAGACGCTCCTTTAGATACCAGATCCTTGTTTTGTCAATGGTCGTATCATTAGTAGACAAGAGACGCTCCTTTAGATACCAGTTCTTGTTTTGTCAGTGCCATATCATCAGTAGACAAGAGACGCTCCTTTAGATACCAGATCCTTGTATTGTCAATGGTCGTATCATCAGTAGACAAGAGACGCTCCTTTAGATACCAGATCCTTGTTTTGTCAGTGCCATATCATCAGTAGACAAGAGACGCTCCTTCAGATACCGGATCCTTGTATTGTCAATGGTCGTATCATCAGTAGACAAGAGACGCTCCTTTAGATACCAGATCCTTGTTTTGTCAGTGCCATATCATCAGTAGACAAGAGACGCTCCTTTAGATACCAGATCCTTGTATTGTCAATGGTCATATCATTAGTAGATAAGAGACGCTCCTTTAGATACCAGATCCTTGTATTGTCAATGGTCGTATCATTAGTAGATAAGAGACGCTCCTTTAGATACCAGATCCTTGTTTTGTCAGTGCCATATCATCAGTAGACAAGAGACGCTCCTTTAGATACCAGATCCTTGTATTGTCAATGGTCATACCATTAGTAGATAAGAGACGCTCCTTTAGATACCAGATCCTTGTTTTGTCAATGCCGTATCATCAGTGGACAACAGACGCTTCTTCAGATACCAGATCCTTGTTATGTGAATGCCGTATCATCAGTGGACAAGAGACGCTCCTTTAGATACCGGATCCTTGTATTGTCAATGGTCGTATCATCAGTAGACAAGAGACGCTCCTTTAGATACCAGATCCTTGTTTTGTCAGTGCCATATCATCAGTAGACAAGAGACGCTCCTTTAGATACCAGATCCTTGTTTTGTCAATGGTCGTATCATTAGTAGACAAGAGACGCTCCTTTAGATACCAGATCCTTGTTTTGTCAGTGCCATATCATCAGTAGACAAGAGACGCTCCTTTAGATACCGGATCCTTGTATTGTCAATGGTCGTATCATCAGTAGACAAGAGACGCTCCTTTAGATACCAGATCCTTGTTTTGTCAGTGCCATATCATCAGTAGACAAGAGACGCTCCTTTAGATACCAGATCCTTGTATTGTCAATGGTCATATCATTAGTAGATAAGAGACGCTCCTTTAGATACCAGATCCTTGTATTGTCAATGGTCGTATCATTAGTAGATAAGAGACGCTCCTTTAGATACCAGATCCTTGTTTTGTCAGTGCCATATCATCAGTAGACAAGAGACGCTCCTTTAGATACCAGATCCTTGTATTGTCAATGGTCATATCATTAGTAGATAAGAGACGCTCCTTTAGATACCAGATCCTTGTTTGGTCAGTGCCATATCATCAGGAGACAAGAGACGCTCCTTTAGATACCAGATCCTTGTTTTGTCAATGCCGTATCATCAGTGGACAACAGACGCTTCTTCAGATACCAGATCCTTGTTATGTGAATGCCGTATCATCAGTGGACAAGAGACGCTCCTTTAGATACCGGATCCTTGTATTGTCAATGGTCGTATCATCAGTAGACAAGAGACGCTCCTTTAGATACCAGATCCTTGTTTTGTCAGTGCCATATCATCAGTAGACAAGAGACGCTCCTTTAGATACCGGATCCTTGTTTTGTCAATGGTCGTATCATTAGTAGACAAGAGACGCTCCTTTAGATACCGGATCCTTGTTTTGTCAATGGTCGTATCATTAGTAGACAAGAGACGCTCCTTTAGATACCAGATCCTTGTTTTGTCAATGGTCGTATCATCAGTAGACAAGAGACGCTCCTTTAGATACCGGATCCTTGTATTGTCAATGGTCGTATCATCAGTAGACAAGAGACGCTCCTTTAGATACCAGATCCTTGTTTTGTCAATGGCCGTATCATCAGTTGACAAGAGACGCTTCTTCAGATACCAGATCCTTGTTTTGTCAATGCCGTATCATCAGTGGACAAGAGACGCTCCTTTAGATACCGGATCCTTGTTTTGTCAATGGTCATATCATTAGTAGACAAGAGACGCTCCTTTAGATACCGGATCCTTGTTTTGTCAATGGTCGTATCATTAGTAGACAAGAGACGCTCCTTTAGATACCAGATCCTTGTTTTGTCAATGCCGTATCATCAGTAGACAAGAGACGCTCCTTTAGATACCAGATCCTTGTTTTGTCAATGGTCGTATCATTAGTAGACAAGAGACGCTCCTTTAGATACCAGATCCTTGTATTATCAATGGTCGTATCATTAGTAGACAAGAGACGCTCCTTTAGATACCGGATCCTTGTTTTGTCAACGGTCATATCATTAGTAGACAAGAGACGCTCCTTTAGGTACCAGATCATTGTTTTGTCAATGCCGTATCATTAGTAGACAAGAGACGCTCCTTTAGATACCGGATCCTTGTATTGTCAATGGTCGTATCGTCAGTAGACAAGAGACGCTCCTTTAGGTACAAGATCCTTGTATTGTCAATGGTCATTTCATCAGTGGACAAGAGACGCTCCTTTAAGTTCCAGATTCTTGTTTTGTCAATGCCGTAGTGTCAGTAGAGAAGAGACGTTCTTCTGGCTACCAGATCTTTGTTTTGTCAATGGTCGTATCATCAGTAGACAAGAGATTCGTATTCAAAATGTAACCTGAAACTTCAGCACGAGTTTGTGAAAGTCAAGTCATTGCTGTAATATAGATCTGATGTGTCTGTGTCGGTTTTCCCATATATTCTCCATTGCTATCAGCATACATATTAACGATTATTTTTGTTAATTTTAACTTGGGTATGTTTTACTAATGGATGTTCGAATGTCCAATGATAATGCAGGATGCAGAGCACCAAGCGATGTCGCCATTACGTAGTCACCAGAGTAAATTGTGGTGTGGGACCCTCCCCTTACAGGTAGAGCTAGGAAGGTTTGCTCGTCCCAGGGTTGCTTTAGAAGAGAGAATTTGTCACTGTTGTAATACTAACAGTGTAGAAGACGAGGTTCATTTTCTCGTCGTTTGTCCGTTATATTCAGACTTAAGGTGTGAACTTTGGCTGAAAATAATCAGAACAGATCCCTCTTTCATCCAGCTCAGACCAGTTAACCAGCTCATCTATCTTATGACCTCAAGTGAATTATACAAGCCGCTTGCCTCACTTATAACTCTGATGTTTCGACGTAGACAACATGTTAAGCCCAAGTCGCGTTCTCTCGCCTCCAAAGATCACCCTGTTTTACTCCCTCTTATTATATTTTATTTTAATCATATAATGTGTATTTTAATGACAATAATTAGTGTCTCGTAGGCCTTGATGGCCGGATGCGCACTTTTACTGTATGTGCAATATATTTTATGTACATTTAATAACGATTCTATTGTAGAGCATGTGACGCTGAAATAAACTATTTTTCTTCTTCTTTCTTCGTGATGGCATGACATACACCTATACGTCTGTGCAAGCTTTGGTAACTGTTTTTGAAGACCTTTGGGCGTTTCTTACAAGAGCATGTTTTGATTGTCGTTTTCAGTTGGTGGGTTGACTTTGATCGCAACGAAGCAAATAATTTGCTGTTTTCCGCTGGCATCGAACCTGGCACGTTCCTGGTCCGTGATGCATCAGGTAAAAAAATGAACATATGACCCTTTACTCGTAGGCGTCAGGTAAAGCATGAACATATGACCCTTTACTCGTGAGGCATCAGGTAAAGCATGAATATATGACCCTTTACTCGTGAGACATCAGGTAAAGCGTGAACATATGACCCTTTACTCGTGAGACATCAGGTAAAGCGTGAACATATGACCCTTTACTCGTAAGGCGTCAGGTAAAGCATGAACAGATGACCCTTTACTCGTAAGGCGTCAGGTAAAGCATGAACATATGACCCTTTACTCGTGAGACATCAGGTAAAGCGTGAACATATGACCCTTTACTCGTAAGGCGTCAGGTAAAGCATGAACAGATGACCCTTTACTCGTAAGGCGTCAGGTAAAGCATGAACATATGACCCTTTACTCGTGAGACATCAGGTAAAGCGTGAACATATGACCCTTTACTCGTAAGGCGTCAGGTAAAGCGTGAACATATGACCCTTTACTCGTGAAACATCAGGTAAAGCATGAACATATGACCCTTTACTCGTAAGGCGTCAGGTAAAGCATGAACATATGACCCTTTACTCGTAAGGCGTCAGGTAAAGCGTGAACATATGACCCAGGATGAGGGAAGTGACATAGTTGTTATACACAGGGTTATTCGAAATATTGAGGACAGAACGTGTACCGGTTCCTCGTTATGAAGCAATTGATGTATCGAAGGCACTATGAAGGGGTACGGATAATTGTTTGATATAGAGATACTCACTCCTGGCATGATTTGACAATGTCCCATTCTGCTCCATGAGTATTCACAGTTTTATTCATCTTTGTTTCAGACAAAACGTCCTTTGTGTTGTCTGTGCGAGACCAAGGTGCGGAGCCAAGTGTTAGGCACTACCGCATCCGGAGACTGGCCAATGGCAGCTGCTTTATTAACCCAAAGAGATTATTCTCTAACATGGTCGAACTAATAAACCATCACAAAAGTAAGTCAGATCCATTTGCTCTGGGGCGTTGTATCATTTCCCCATGCCTAAGTGTGACATGGAAAGATAAAAGATGCTTATGAACTATACCAGTAGTAAATCAGATCCCTTTGCTCTGAAATTGGTATCTCAAATGTCCTAATAAATATTTTTGAAATGGAGAGCTATAATGCCTGTATGTAATAACGACTAAGATATGGACTTTGGAAAGGGGCAGTTATTATTGCCTTGTTACCGCTTTGATAATTTGTAATCTCCTTCCCCACTCTTCCAGAACACGCAGACGGTGTGTGTGTGGTGCTGAAGAGAGCGTGTCCCAAGTCCGCACCCGCAGTCGCCTTCAGGGATTTGGAAGTAGCGCGAAGTGCTGTCACCACATCTGAGCTGCTTGGTAGTGGAACATTCGGGCAGGTGTGGAAAGGTATGTGCCACGTGTTCCTGCTCTATCTAGCAAAGGTAATATTCATTAGAACAAAGTCTCACAATCCGTAGCTTCTTCTTTGCCCTTTAAGGCCTCTTGAAAACATCTTAAGGCCATGTATGTCTCAGCAAGATGCTTCATGATTACACCCACTGGATGTCGACATGGACAATGGACAATAATCATTGCAATTATCTGGATAATTGTTTTGTTCAGGTAAATTGTGGAATGGGATCGACGTTGCAGTGAAGTCGCTCAAGCCCGAAAGCATGACTCCGGAGGCCTTCCTCATGGAAGCTAAGATCATGCACCAGCTGCGTCACAAGAAGCTGGTCCAGCTGAGGGCCGTGTGCAGCAGCGAGGAGCCCATCCTCATCATCACAGAGCTGATGGTTAATGGCTCCCTTGTGGACTACATCAGGAAGGATCAGGGGAAGAAGATTCGATTCCTCAACATCATCAGCATGGCATCGCAGGTGCGTAGAACAGTCTAACATATCTTTGTTACATTTACAGTGTTGACCATTGCTGTCGGCCCCGTTCCACAAAGCGATCGCAGCGCTACGGCAGTCGTAAGTGTATGCTAAAGACGGGAGTTACGATCACCTTAGCGTTACGATCCCTTTGTGGAACATAGCCCTGTTCTTTACAACGACCTCAGTAGTACAACTAACGTCACTTGTATCACTGCCCGACTAACGTCAACTGTATCACTGCCCGACTAACGTCCCCTGTATCACTGCCCGACTAACGTCACCTGTATCACTGCCCGACT
Source organism: Haliotis rubra (assembly GCF_003918875.1). Classification (NCBI taxonomy): domain Eukaryota; kingdom Metazoa; phylum Mollusca; class Gastropoda; order Lepetellida; family Haliotidae; genus Haliotis; species Haliotis rubra. The sequence goes on along the minus strand of NW_025765580.1, from coordinate 50,425 downwards.
AACGTCGAGATGCTAAGACCCTTTCATTTCTTGCAAATCTAGGGTCATGTTAAGATATCCACAAAAGCCAACACTATATTGAGACATAAAGCCGCTGAATATTTTAGATTATTTCTTTTATGATATTATCAATGGCTGACCAAATACAAAACTGTTTAACAAGACGTACACTGATATTAGTTTCCATAATCATTTAGATTGCTGACGGTATGGCGTATTTAGAGAGAGTAAGAATTTCATCCATCGAGATCTAAGAGCGGCCAACGTACTCGTAGGAGAATTCTATGACGTTAAGGTTGCCGACTTCGGCCTGGCAAGAATCCTTGAAGATGAGCTCTACAGAGCCCATGATTGTAAGTATGCAATGAATGGGTGGCTGGGTGTGTGTGTGAGTGAGTGAGTGAGTGAGTGAGTGGCCGTTTCCAATAATATTTTTTTTTACTGGAGGATACGTTTAAGTAAATCGGTTAAGAAGAATATTAAATTTGAAACCTTGCATACGTTTGTTAGTTGAAATGACTGTTATTTTCAACGTTTAGATTCCAAGTTCCCTGTCAAGTGGACGGCCCCTGAAGCCGTCAATATGAGGATGTTCTCAGTCAAGTCTGATGTGTGGTCCTTTGGTATAGTCCTTTACGAACTGATCACCTTTGGGAAGGTACCATACCCAGGTCAGTATTCACATTCTAATGAAGAGGGCAGGCGGGAAGAGCTGGGAATGTTATATCGTCGAGCCACCGTCATTGTCTCAAAATTCGGCTGGCGAAGACCCTTAGGTCACTTTTTTAATCATAAAGTTGACTTGTTAGCATCATTCCTTTGCTCGTAGTTTTGACCAAGCGGAACCTCCTTTAAATACCATATGAAGTTGAAACATGATACTTCTTGTTACCCTGCCTGGACGCTTTTTGGTTTTTGTTGATATGTACTTGACGTCATTTATATTTTCCTAGGTTGGAAAGGATATGAAGTCCTGGATATGATTGAGAGCAGCAACTACCGGATGCCCCGGCCAACTGGACGATATAACTACCCTGATTCCTATTACGACGTCATGCTCCAGTGCTGGAACAAATGCCCGGATGATCGGCCAACGTTCGCGTATCTGCATGAGTTATTCGCCGATTATTTTGTTTCAACAGAGTCAGGATACAAAGATACAGATGCGATGTGATGATCGCCTTAAGTCACATGTGGGTGTGATCTAAAACTTGACATTCGAACCATGCATACATATTTTTATACCTCGGTGTGCAATGATCTGAATTGCTAGGTTAACCTTTGTTTTTCTGAGGAAACCGGTATGCACTGTAGGTATCGATGCATCAGCTGGTACAGGATACTGGGAGTTCATTAAAGGGCCAGTCAGCTTCTAGAATGTGATACTGACGAAATTCCTGTGAGTCTTATGAAGGAAGAACGAACAAAGTAACCATTATGGCGTTGCGAGTGAGACGTGGACTGACGTGATTAGACAGGTTCCATTCTGATTTCTGACAATGCTGTGGATTACGAGTAGATATATTCCCCTTCTATGAAGGGGTCACCAGTTTGGAAATCCATGTGCCATAATGATCAAGTCACAGTGGACAACGTAATTGGCCGTGGATGTCGTGTCGAGGACATCGCAGCATAGTTTAGTATGACATGGCAACAATTTCATTATCTGTTTACGTCTTGACAGACTGGACTCTTTGCTCCGAGTTCGTATAGCACAGAGTTGAAGCAAGTAATCAGCTGACAGACTAGACTCTTTGCTCCGAGTTCGTATAGAACAGAGTTGAAGCAAGTAATCAGCTGACAGACTGGACTCTTTGCTCCGAGTTCGTATAGCACAGAGTTGAAGCAAGTAATCAGCTGACAGACTAGACTCTTTGCTCCGAGTTCGTATAGCACAGAGTTGAAGCTAATCAGCTGACAGACTGGACTCTTTGCTCCGAGTTCGTATAGCACAGAGTTGAAGCAAGTAATCAGCTGACAGACTGGACTCTTTGCTCCGAGTTCGTATAGCACAGAGTTGAAGCAAGTAATCAGCTGACAGACTGGACTCTTTGCTCCGAGTTCGTATAGCACAGAGTTGAAGCAAGTAATCAGCTGACAGACTGGACTCTTTGCTCCGAGTTCGTATAGCACAGAGCTGAAGCAAGTAATCAGCTGAAGGCCATTATAGTGTATGTGTTTTGGTTTTGTGTCTGTTATATAACGGCTTACTCAGCAATACTCAAGCTATATGGCGGCGTTCCGTACATAATCGAATCTGGATCAGACAACCCAGTGATCAACAGCACGATCATTGATCTACACAATTGGGATAAGATGACATGTGTCAACCAATACAGCGACCCTGATCCCCCGATCCCGCTAGTCACCTCACGTATGGGTTGCTGAAGACCAATTCTAACCCAGACCATAACAGGTTCCATATTGTATGTAGTTATAAACGCTAATATATAACGCTTTCCGGGCATTAGCATATTGTAATATTGTGAGCATAATAGCACATTAATCCAGGGTAGGACACATACGATCACTTTTGATGATTCATCTGTTACAAAGCCAATTAAAAACATTGAATTTTATTCATAGTTGTGTCTGAAATTGTTTATGAATTATGTTTAAAATCAGTTCAGCCAGATAAGCACGTAAATCAGATGTGACATTTGGAAGACAAATCCGTCAGTTCTGCCAGAAACGTACGTAAATCAACTGTAACATTTGGAAGACAAATCCGTCAGTTCTGTCAGAGACGTACGTAAATCAGCTGTAACATTTGGAGGGGCGGTGTAACATTTGGTTAAAGCGCTGGCTCAAAGACCCGGGTCCGTCAAGTTCTGCCAGAAACGTACGTAAATCAACTGTAACATTTGGAAGACAAATCCGTCAGTTCTGCCAGAAACGTACGTAAATCATCTGTAACATTTGGAAGACAAATCCGTCAGTTCTGCCAGAAACGTACGTAAATCAACTGTAACATTTGGAAGACAAATCCGTCAGTGCGGACAGACATGGACGTAAATCAGTTGTAACATTCTGACGACAAACCCGTCATTTCAGACTGATGTTTTCAGTTTCCTAGATCGGCGATCAAGAAAGTTTTCTAAAGGAGAGCTCAAAAAGATTACCAATGTTTGGTAAAACAATCACTATCATTTACGCATGGGGGTCATACTGATGTAAAAATTCAGAGGAAATCTTTCCTCTGATTTTACTGACGCCTCATTTTTAACCGACCCATCCTTGAGTGCACAATAGGAGGTGTATCGGGGTATTTTTGAACACTGCCTCATTCAGTAAAATCTCAGCAATAGGACAGCGGTCTGTACATAATCGAGTCTGGACGAGACAATCAAGTGATTGATAAGGCTGTTATTGTGAACAACGCCCTACAACCTATAGAATACAGTTCGTGTATTCTGTTGATCTTGTATATATCAAACACCAGTAAATGGTACTCAAGTCTTGGTACATAAATAGTAAAACATACACCTGTACTAAGACATGCATGTAGGTTTTCATTTGCAAGAATAGTGTTTCGATTTAATTTTAAATCTAGTTGACTGATTTTTGGAAACAAAATTCCTACACAAATAAAAAAATCCTCCCCATGGAAAACAAAACAACAAAAGAGACCAAAAAACAAGACAACCAACAACAAACAAATAATTACACCCCCCCCAAAAAAAAATAAAAAAAAATAAATAAAAAATAAATAAAAGTAAAATAAAATTAAATAAATAAAAAAAATATATAAAAAATAAAAATAATTAAATAGAAACTGAATACTCTATACCGGGTGACATTAAACATACATGTAATTATATATGGATGTGATCTACTGTGTAGATATCCATGTCCGGCTAGTGATACATTCCAAAATGTCTATTTATTGCATTATTACATATTGTTTCACAGCTTCGTGTCAAAAGTAACCTTTTTATGTTCTTCCTCGTCAATAAGTCCACTGCTCCCGACATATCTTTTATATTAATCATAAGCCCGCACCCCTTAAACGGAAAATGTATTGATGTTGTACAAAATACCTGTAGATACAGATGCCTGATGTTCCTGCCTGTGTTGGGGTGGCCAGCAGCAGGATATGTCTGTCGGTGGCAACGCCGAGAGTTGAGCTGTAAACACGCTCATCCCTTTTTTAATCCTGAGCTGGAAATTCCATTCAATTTATATCTCTCGTGAGTGGTTGAGTGAGTGAATGAGTATTGTCAAGTTGGCAAAACGTTTTTCTGAGTAATGATTGAGTTAATATTTTAAATCACACCTGCAATACCTTTATCTTGTGAATTAGTGAGTTAATATTTTTAAGTCGCGTGGGCAATACTTAAATATTTTGTGATGTAAATCAAATAACAAATAATGTTGGTATCAATACTGCTTCGCCTTCACTAAAGTCAGTGAGTGAGTATTTTTTTACATCGCTTTTAGCAATATCACGACGGGGGACACCAGAAATGGGCTTCACACATTGTATCCCTGCCGGGATCGAAACCGATTCTTGAGCGTGAAGAGTGAACGCTTTCACCACTAGGCTACCCCACCGCTCCCTTCATTGAAAGGGCTTTTTCTATGGAGTCATCAGAATTATAGGGAAATTGTACTACTAACGTAACTTATTTTAGTCATTAGAGGCATATTTGTCTCCTACCCCAGTGTAGTTACACACTTCAATCCAGAAGTTAATGATTACTGGTGACCTAACTAGACAGAGGCAACCTCTGACGTAGGTTATGGAACACAGAGCTTCAACACTTTTTTACGAACATCAACTACACTGAATAACAATTTCTATTTCAGTTACACACAAAACCAACGAAAACATAAAACAAACAACAAAACTAAAAATGAAGTATGTAGTGATGAGAGGGTGGAAATTCCGCCACGTGTATGCAGGATGTGTGAAGATCTGAATCGTCTACCGTATTGTTTAAACCATGAGCATGGGTATACAGCTGAAAGATAAGGGGCCGTTCATAATATATGGCTAGGGGGTTGATGATGATTTTTATGGAGAAGCATGTACAATGTGAATGACCCCCCCTAAAATTGATGTACAAAATAAGTGACCCCCCTGCATGTCATGTACAAAATCAGTGACCCCCCTCCCCTTACCATTATTTCTAAGCATAATTTGAAACATATTTTTATGTACAAAATTGATGACACCCCCCACCCCCTAGTGCGTGTGTACAAAATTGATGACCCCCTAGCTCCCCAGAACAAAATGGGTGACTACCCCTTAAAATCATCATCACCCCCCTAGCCATAAATTATGAACGGTCCCTAATGGACCACAATCAGATTGAACTCGCGATGAGATCAGGCCTGTAATCCGTGTCACTTTCACTCACGATCCACTCCATTTGGCGGACACAAACCCGTTACAACAACATAGCACAGTAAAGAGTTACGATCTGTCATAGATTCCAGGTACTTCAGTCCATCTGATATACAAGGGCTCGAAATAACCTTCATTTGCAAGTACGGTAATTAAGATATCAACTTCAAAGCCACATAACCTTAAACTGGCTACCTGGTTAGGTATGGCCTGAGGGAAACACAAAGGCCCATTGTGTCCCAAACATCAAAGGTAGATGTTATTTATTGAAGAGGACAAAACCATATAGCAGAGGTGTTAGTTTTCTGTTAAGTCGGTCGTTAAGTATGTCCCCAGACAAAGTAACAGTTAATTAACTATTCGCTCCCTGAACAACATCGGGAAAATATATAGTCGGTTGCTGTGTAGGATTCCCTATTTCTAAACAATCTAACATTACTGTCAACAGCGTGTTCATCTGTGCATGGAGGTGATGCGAGGTGAAATTGGGTTTAACGTCGTGCTTATTTCGCTCATATGACGACGTGCATGCGTGTGTATGTGCAGCTGCTTGTACTAGCCCAGACTGAAGCTGGTTTTATAGTGCTAGCCCACTGAGATACCATGCCGCAGTGAAGCATGACTACCCCACTCAGACACATTAGCCGACCAGTCCCTGTTGTACTCATTAATACCGAGCGCCAGACAGGGACCAACAAGTACCATATTTTAACGTCTTTAGGTATGACGCGGTCGGGGACCGACAAGTACCATATTTTAACGTCTTTAGGTATGACGCGGTCGGGGAACGAACCCGCGACCTTCCGCTCTCCGGGCGGACGCTCTAACCACTACACCACGGAGGCGGTCCTGTGCATGGAAGTATTCAGCAATGGCGAATGGTTTTTGAAGAGAAAGACACAACTGGTTCAGTCCTGCACTTCCATTAAGCAGGTATATTGTGTATTCAGCATCGTTGTCTCACGTAAAACATCAGTATGTTTTACACTAACGTCATAGTGATACCTAAACACATTCGTGACCAACTCGTGTTATTCCGGGACAAGCCGAATAGCGTCTTCTTGGAGGTTACGGAAAGAGGCGAGTGGTGACGAATGACCTAAACACTGAGGACAGTTTAGCGGGTCCTGGGTACTGGTGAAATGAATCCCGGAGACTGCGGGGTGATGCTTCGTAGGAAAGCTACGTCAGTTACTACTATCACCCAACAGATGCCCTTGAATTTTGGTCAAATATTTAACCATCCATGTCTGTGTACAAATATTTACGTTGAAATAGCAGATTTAGTTACGTCAAAGTATGACTATGTTTAATTGTTGTTGTGCAATGTAAAAGTCTTGATTGTTGGTGTGTGGAAATTTCTAAATACGGCCTTGTTTCAGTTTTGTCCAGCTATTATATTTTAATGTAAGCGGAGTTATCTCCCTTCACAATATGACCTCTATGATGGGATGTCCCATAGCTGTTAAATTTGAAGGAGGTAGAATATCAGAATTTCATTTGACTGAAACAACATGGTAATTTCCCTTATGGTGGATCATATGCTCATGTAAGTACCCTGAAGTGCGTTTTGGCAGGTTTAAGATACGTGCCCTCCTGATGCCGCGTGTAACCAGTTCCTACACTCCATCCACTAGATCTAAATGGTTGACGTGAGCTTGGGGTTAACTCTTCATGTAAGCTGGGGTTACCCCCCTTGATGGGCCTTGTTAATGTAGGCATGGGTAATCTCCCCTTGATCAGCTTTGTTGACGTAAGCAGTGAGTTAACTCCCCTTAGTCAGCAATGCTAGGGTTCTACAACACCTGAATCAGTTGGCCTGCAGATTTTGATGGGGCTATTGAATTATACTTTGAGAAATCTGGCAACTCTATGATATGTTGGTGAAAGATGTTATGTTTTTTATATGTTCAGTAATATAAACTGATTTTTCATCAATCCTGTATTTTTCGTCATGGTGACATTTGTTATGGAACTGAGGGTTGTGTTTTTAGATTTCTATCTTTGTGTTTTAATGCAGGTTTAAGGCCAGACTGTTCAAACATGTAGTCTACAAGCCGCTGAATAACTAACTTATAAATATTTTTATAATGCTACTACAGAAGACATTTTGTTTTGTATAAACCAAATGTTAGGCATCAAAATGAGAAAAAAGAATTAAATGTAGTTATTGACCCTTGCATCTGAGAGGTCAAAGCAGTTTCATGTAATATCCTGTTTTCATACAAAGTAATATTCCTATGGTTAATGTAAGCATAAAGTTAAGTGTTTATTCCCTGGGCCTAGATTTTCAAAGCTCTCTTTAAGCTGATATAGTGGTAAGTTAATGTTAATGTATGGCACTTCACGACTGTCTTAGTGCTAAGAGAGCTTCGAAAATCTAGGCCTGGGATTCCAGAGAAGGGGTCAAGTGTCAACACTTTTCCCACACTGATCTGTAAGGACAGACACTTATATCTTTCAGTGCCTAGTTAGATTACATCAGTGCCACATTTGTTAAAACATGTACACTATTACAATGTTAGAGAATATTTTAAATGTTAATCTAATTAATTCGTAATCCACTTGTATTACAACAGCCAATGTTCTGTTTAGAATGTGTTCATGTTGTGCCTAAAGTAACTTCTTTTCTTAAAGCGGATCTAGCAAGTTCTGCTGACAAACTGTTTGGAACAAAGGCTCTTTACAAGCCTAGTATAACAGACATAGTATGTAATCCTGTCTAACTGCCTTCTTTCTATTAATACATCCAAGTCTGGGTGGAGAGACAGGTTTAATACATAGTACTTACTTAACAATTGAGGTCATGTCAATATTTGAAGTGACCCGACACACATCCGTATCATGCACACACTGAGGAACACATACTAGTTTCCTGGAGGCTCCTTTCATACAGCTTGGTTCCTTGATTAGGAACATACATACATACTAACATTTGTATAGCGTCGATATCCAGCTCAGCTCAGCTGCTCAAAGGCGCTTTGTTTTTCCCTCGTTCACTGGATGTAAATCTCAACGGCACATCATATTGTCAGTCTCATCTCCCTGGGGAGCATACAACTCTTGCAGCCACTAGGCGCACCGAGTTATTGTGGCATTCCCATCCTTACGAGGTACCCATTCACAGCTGGGTGGACTGGGACAGATAGTCACAGTACTTTGTCCAAGTTGCAGCTATGTTTCCTGTATAGTGCAAAAGAGGTAGTTAACTAAAGTTTTCATTTGCACATATCTTTGAAAACAAGTATAAAATGGTTTTGAAACACCATAAAGAATATAACTAACAAATCAAATTATATCCTCTATTAAGATAATTTCAGTTGATAATATATTCTGAATTGATCAGCATAAACATCTTAAAATAATAAATGTCAAGAAAATGATTTGAGGCCTTCTTGATACAGTTATTTTGGGTGGATTTATATTACTTATAAAAAAAATAACTAAAGCTTCATGTCATTAAAAACTAATGATTTTGAAACGTCATGAAGAATATAGCTAGTATATCAAAATATAACAAATATCAACATAATATTTGATAATATATTTAATTGAGCAGATTTAATATATTATCTTAAGCGAATAAAAAAATTCAAAACAGGGTTTGGTGACTTTTTGATAGTATTTAGGGAGAAATTAAATTATTATATTATGTGAATTTTATTTTTTCATTTATCATGAACATTAGAAAAGGAATGTTTAAGACTTGAAACTTCCTGAATATTGGGTCACATATTTAAATCAAATATGACTTGTTTTAATCAATCAACTTGTCCGAGTTTCAATGTAAGCATTTTCTATTATCAAACATGCAAGCAAATTTATTGTTGGCAAAACACATTAGATTATCCATTGAATAGTAATGAAAGGGTCCATATGTGAAAGGGGATTAATTATGAGTGAGTGAGTTTAGTTTTACACCGCACTCAGCAATATTCCAGCTACATTTGTATATGGCCGCGGTCTGTAAATAATCGAGTCTGGACCAGACAATCCAGTGATCAACAGCATGAGCATCAATCTGCGCAATTGGGAACCGATGACATGTGTCAACCAAGTCTAGCAAGCCTGACCACCCGATCCTGTTAGTCGCCTCTTATGACAAGCATGGGTTACTGAAGGTTCATTCTAACCCGGACTTTCACGGGTCGACCAAATTATGAATAAATACAGGATAAAAATATGAATCAATACAGGGAAGCATGTATTGCTTATATTTTTTGAGAATGTATTCAATGCATCGATGTATTGATGAATGGTGATATCCTAATACCAACAGTTGATGCATTGTTTCTTCCAGAAATGGAGAAGTGCTTTCTATTACTAGTAACTTTTAATGTCTGTGAGCAGCTCAGGACAAAGTCAGTGTTTAGCTTAACTTAAATTGGATCCCATATTTTAATGAAATGCCTTAAAAGATGTGAGATACTGCTCAAAACACTTTGATACCAAACTCACTTGTCGCTCACAGAGTCGTTGCATTCGTGACAGACTTGTGACAAATGTGTTTCAGTTTCTTCCTCAATCCCGTGGAAAGTCCGTTTCAAGAAATTTGAACTGAAATGTATCGGTTTCCCATCTTCATTCCTAGCCCGATATAATTCATGACCAACACTGAGTACACTTGGTGATAGATAGACAGAGATTATGGATTGGTTATGTCACAGTTGTGTCAATAGAGGTCAGTTTCTACCCCAACTTCCTGGTCAGCTTCCTATTGTGGCTGGCTTTGTCTGGGTTGATGGCCACAAGCTAGCAGCATTGTGACTGACTGAGTATCGTTTTACATCACTTTTAGTAATATTCCAGCAATATCATGGCGGGGGACACCAGAAATAGTCTTCACACATTTATGATACCCATGTGGGGAATCAAACCCAGGTCTTCGGCGTGACGAGCGAACGCTTTAACCACTAGGCCACCCCAGCTGCAGCATTATGAAGTCCATGTGTGAAGATTTATGCATAAAATGAATGAGATTAGTCTGAAAACTGTAAACTATTCTGTCCCTCCTCACCCTGAATTCTGTCTGAACACGCATTAAAAAGTTTTCAAATCTATAATTTTTTAATCTCGAATGACATTTTCTGCTTGGCCCCAATGATCATCCAAAGAAATAATAGTGTACAAGCTTGTGGACTGATTTACAAAAATGAGCTGGCATCACAATAATGTAACTGAAATACAGTTAGTGAATAAACATCAGTGCTGCACAATCCGATGAAACCAATTCCACATATGATGTATTGCTGGATGGGTCAGTGAAACGAGGGAAGACACCAGGTGGCTGGGAACTCTCTAACACAGGATTCTTGTTCACTGCATGATGCTGCTTTCACACAGATTAAACATATAAATTACCAAGGATGATCTAAATTAATTGGTCAATTTGATTCAATTTGAAGTGGTTAAAGAGCGATAATTACTTCTGACTGCATCAATGCACCAAAACACAATGTTTTCAAAATTGCAGTTGCTTTTACAAAAAATTTGCAGTGTTTATCTATGGAGGTCTACCTCAAAACTTTAATTGGAATTCTGAGGTTCTCTCCTTATTTGTTCATAGCTGAAGTTGATTAAGATTATGATGATTGAGATGAGTCACTGAAGTGGTAGTTGTTGCCAGGCAACAGTAGCTTTACTTATAGTTTATGATGTACGCTACCAGGGCCTGGCAGCAGTAGCTGCTAATAGCTTTTGGTAGCTTTTTGCACAATTAACGAGTAGCTTAGTAGCTCACTGCCACATGCATGCCATCAGCATTTGAGTCAACTGTTGTTCTTTGTAGGAATGAGCATGCTATGTTTGGTGGCCACACCCACCTTTGTCGTATCATAGGATAATTGTATGTTACACCATTCAGCAGTATCCTTCAAGCCTGTTTATGGGCCATAACGTGACTAGAAGATTACCGTGTGAGACCCGGGTAATATCCTGGAGATGTATGCCTGGCCACTCAGCCTTGTCAGTGTAACGTCTCCACACAATCCTGACTCCACACACCAAGTCACACTCTACTTGTGACGGCCAAATATTACGGTGTGTCTGTTGTGATCAGGAGAGTGTTTAAATGATATTTAAAACGCGAAACTGGTAACATGATGGATATTGGACAGCCTCCTATCAGCTCCGAGAAGCTGTTTTATGAGCAGATGATTGATAATAAGAGTGGAGGGTGTTGGGGTGGCTAAGGGATTAGGATAGGGATTACTTTTCTTAGACTAAATAATTGTTCCATAAAATGCTGCATTTTGATCCCCCCTGATCTCAGATATGCTCCATGTTATGGAAAATAATGAGCCCCAATTTGGAAAAATAGTTGGGTTTTTTTCAGAAATATTTTGAGTGTTTTGAAACAATCTGACTGAAAACGAATTTTGTCTCTTTTAAACAACTCAGCGTCCCTGCCTCCTCTACTGATAAATATGGTTTGGATTGATAATACCTGTGTACATTTACTTTCATAGGTATACAACTATCTATTTGAATATTGATTGATTACATTGGTAATGGTTTGTATACTTTGCAGACATCATCCCTTGATTCTCTCCTTTCTTCCTTCTTTAATTCCTCTGTCAAACACTCAAGCTTTCACTTATGAAACAAGTCAGCCACTCATCCATGCTCACTGACCCACTCACTCACCCACTGACTTAAACACTGACTAAACCATTCATTCCTCTACTCACTCAACCACTCACTCACCCACTCACTCAACAACTCACTCACCCACTCACTCAACCACTCACTTAGCCACTCACTCACCCACTGACTTAAACACTGACTAAACCATTCATTCCTCTACTCACTCAACCACTCACTCAACCACTCACTCACCCACTCACTCACCCACTCACTCACCCACTCACTCAACCACTCACTTAGCCACTCACTCACCCACTCACTCAACCACTCAATCAACCACTCACCCAACAGACTCACTCACCCACTCACTTAGCCACTCATCACCCTTACTCACTCACTCACTCACCCACTCACTTAGCCACTCACTCACCCACTCATTCACCCACTCACTCACCCACTCTGACTTAACCACTCACCCATCTCCTTTCACAAACTGAAATAATTTTAGCAAAAATTACTCATACCTAGTGTATGTAACATTATTACCATAACACATTGATATTCTGATAATGATATGTATATAATGTGTCAATTTGAGGACATACATTAGTCAGAAAACTGGATTTCCGCTTTGAGTAATTACAAAAACAGCTGTACAGACCAACCTGTACTCTCGAACTGCTTTGTCACAACACTTTCTGCATTGAAGCCCTGTTCTAACAAACACCCACAGCCTGCCTACCAGGGTTCGACTGTACTTGTCAAGCAGGTAGCATCTAATACATACAGGGGAATCCCTTTCAACAGAAGAATGCATGTGTAGGAGCTGTGCCATTTATCAGCAGCTTGAGAGCCATGCTTGAATCCACATTGCTGTATTGTCAGTTCAATCTTTGTAGATCTATTGGAGCATTGCTGGTATGCAACAGACATGTTGAATAGGGGGAACTCCTTACAGTGGTGGGGTATGTTAGCTGAGTGTGAAGTATACGTGTAAGTTGTCATGCATTAAGTAACGCAGTCCTTCTCCTTACAGGGTAATGGTCACACAAAGAGCCATGTACAGGATACATCATCACAAGGAGGGATAACAGCCTACTAATTTACCATCAACTTATGTAAGGTGAGTTCACATCTACTGCCATTGGGATTCACCTTAGAATATGTTCAGTGGAGGACGGATTTTGTTGATACTGAGAACATGTTGAGATCAATGAACTTATGAGGGTGGGTATGTACTAAAACATCTTGTGACAATGGTGTTTTATATGGCGAGGTAAACGATCTGCTGTCACAGTGGGTAGAATGTAATTACTCAGAGACAGGATTTGAGTGATACTAAGAACAGGCTGAATATATGTTACCTTAAAATTGCTCCCATTTCTCAATGCCTTTGAGTTTTGTGTTAAGCAGTGTTTGGGATTCACTCATGGTGAATAATAGGAGGGTGGTCGGGATGAGGGGGGTAGTGACCACTTCCTATAATAGCTCCAGATTGCATTGTTTCATCCTACATACGTACGCATGGATTTCTTCAGTCAATCCTGAATGTTGTTTCTGTAACTTGTACAGGGAGGTAACATCAGTCGTTTATCACCCATGTTGTTTCTGTAACTTGTACAGGGAGGTAACATCAGTCGTTTATCACCCTTGTTGTTTCTGTAACTTGTACAGGGAGGTAACATCAGTCGTTTATCACCCATGTTGTTTCTGTAACTTGTACAGGGAGGTAACATCAGTCGTTTATCACCCATGTTGTTTCTGTAACTTGTACAGGGAGGTAACATCAGTCGTTTATCACCCTTGTTGTTTCTGTAACTTGTACAGGGAGGTAACATCAGTCGTTTATCACCCATGTTGTTTCTGTAACTTGTACAGGGAGGTAACATCAGTCGTTTATCACCCATGTTGTCCGTTGTGATAAGTCAGTCCAGGCTCCCGAGGAAGCATGTCTCTAAATAATGTTACATTCTGGACAGAGTTGATAAGTCCACGCAAACACCACTGTTGATCACAAACGTTTACTGACGCAACAGTAGAGCTGTTACAGACAGGACTATGTTACTCACTATCAAGGGTTATGTTCCTTATGTAACCTTGGTAAATTATCAGAATCCCGGATCTGTAAGGGATTCATGACCCTTTATCAAAATCCCGGATCTGCGGGGTATTGTGTACAGCTATCATATACATAGGTATCATGGAAAGGTATTCTGTATCCAGACTCTTTTATTGGTAATGCAATACTAAAGACACAATCTAGAATAAGGTGATACCAACTAAAAAGCCTTATACCTGTGTTTGATAGTTATCAATATTCAGTTTATAGAGTACAATTCTGTCAGTAATTCCATGTTTGAAAGTTGTCAGTGTGTATGAAGTATCATTGTTATACGTCTAACCAGAGAAGTTATGAGGTCACCTAGGTAACACAGCTGCCATGTCTTGGTTCTGAAAACATCCCAAAGAAAAATGGTCCTGTTTTTTCTGCGTAACTATTCTTGCCACATGAATATTGTAGCAGACTGTGCATACACTAGGGCTGCGCAATATAACCGGTTTATCGGTATTTACCGGCTCAGACCTGAAAGCGATACGTATTGCGATACGCTGATCGAAAACCGGTATTTGGACTTGCATTCGGAAACTTCGTAACACTCGGAAATCTTCGGATATTTCCTTGTTTCATTCGTGCCGAATATTATTTACATTTTTATTTTGTCATGATTAAAAATTGTTATTAAAACTTAATCAAGCCTAGTGATTTTGTTGTGTATTTGCTCTATGAATCAAGTATTAACCTGATTATAAGTATTTTTTTGTTTAAAAATATTTCATGCAATACATTGCAATACATATCGCAATACTAGTATATGCTTTGGCATCGCAATATATCGCAATATGAAAATTCTCTGCAATACCCACCCCTAGCATACACTGCCACTGGGGCTTAAATATTCACATGTCTAGCATTCACGACTATTTGAGCAATCAGGTATGATAATGTACTGGTACTCACAACCTCCCTGTCAAGCTGGTATGTTGAAGAGAACCTATTGATTGATTCCTTCAATGGAACATTGATTGAGTCTGTGTTATTGATGAGGTTATTTATTTTGGAGCTCACATCGTTGCCAACATAGAATCTTTTGCCGAAGCTGATGATTGTGGGGATAGAAGGCAGGTTGTAAAACAACCAATAAACACAGACATACAACCCAACTACAGCACCTTAAAGTTTGATGTTGTTCAAGCTAATCAGTCTCATTCATTATGAATGATTTCTCAACTAAGAAACTGATTATAAAAAAATGTGATTTTATTGTTTCACAATTGCCTTAGTATTTTTTAATGAATTTGTATGGATAATTGAGCATGATGTGAAAAATATAGAACAAAAGTTTGTATTTGTTTTGTGGAATAAGTAACATGTGTATGTATCTGTTTAACACTGCTCTCAGCAATATTCCAAATGTATGACAACTACCTGTATTTAAATGAACCTGGACTAGACAATCCAGTGATTGCTATTGTTAGCATCAATTCTGATTGTTTGGTGATTCAACTAAATCAGCTGATCGATGTGGTTACTGCTAATATCAGGGACAATGCTCTGAATGTATAAACTCAACTCAAGAATGACTTACTAATTATTACATATTTTGTGCAAAAGAAATGATCAGATTTGAAATTTTAACCAGTTCCTGCATACAGGCTGCATGATGCATTGCATGAAATGTAATATGTATTGAATGAAATTTTGTTTCAGTTTTCAGTTTGTGCAGTTCCTATTTCCTTTTACATGTATAACTAAGTGTAGTATCATGTTGTAAAATAAATATACCAACAACAGAATAAACACACCACCAACAAAAAATAGAAGTTCCAACAACTGTACCTCCATCGAAGTAAATGTACCTCCAACAAAGTATCTGAACCTCCAACAAAGGAGATGTACCTGCAACAAAGTAGCTGAACCTCCAATAAAATAAATGTACCCCCAACAAAGTAAAATTACCTCCAACAAAGTACATGTACCATCAAAGTAGCTGTACCTCCAACAAAGTAAATGAGTGAAAGAAAGGTGGTGTTAAGAGAGGTGGTGTTAAGAGAGGCGGTGTTGAGAGTGGTGGTGTTGAGAGAGGTGGTGTTGAGAGAGGTGGAGTTGAGAGAGGTGGTGTTGAGAGAGGTGGTGTTGAGAGTGGTGGTGTTGAGAGTGGTGGTGTTGAGAGAAGTGGTGTTGAGAGAGGTGGTGTTGAGAGAGGTGGTGTTGAGAGAGAGGTGGTGTTGAGAGAGGTGGTGTTGAGAGAGGTGGTGGTTGAGAGAGGGTGGTGTTGAGAGTGGTGGTGGAGGAGAGGTGGTGGTGGTGTTGAGAGAGGTGGTGTTGAGAGGTGGAGTTGAGAGAGAGGTGGTGTTGAGAGTGGTGGTGAGTTGAGAGAGGTGGTGCTGAGAGAGGTGGTGTTGAGAGAGGTGGAGAGAGGTGGTGTTGAGAGAGGTGGAGCTGAGAGAGGTGGTGTTGAGAGAGGTGGTGTTGAGAGAGGTGGTGTTGAGAGAGGTGGGTGTTGAGAGGTGGTGAGAGTGGTGGCATGAGAGAGAGGTGGTGTTGAGAGAGGTGGTGGAGAGAGGTGGTGTTGAGAGGTGGTGAGAGTGGTGGTGTTGAGAGAGAGGTGGTGTTGAGAGTGGTGGTGTTGAGAGAGGTGGTGTTGAGAGAGGGTGGTGTTGAGAGAGGTGGTGTTGAGAGAGGTGGTGTTGAGAGAGAGGTGGTGCTGAGAGTGGTGGTGAGAGGAGGTGAGGTGGTGAGAGAGGTGGTGGGAGGTGGTGTTGGTGTTGAGAGGTGGAGCTGGAGAGAGCTTGGTGGTGGTGCTGAGAGTAGGTGGTGTTGAGAGAGGTGGCTTGAGAGAGGTGGTGCTGAGAGAGGTGGTGTTGAGAGAGGTGGTGCTGAGAGAGGTGGAGCTGAGAGAGGTGGTGAGAGTGGTGGTGTTGAGAGAGGTGGTGTTGAGAGAGGTGGTGTTGAGAGTGGTGGTGAGAGAGGTGGTGTTGAGAGAGGTGGTGTTGAGAGAGGTGGTGTTGAGAGAGGTGGTGTTGAGAGAGGTGGTGTTGAGAGTGGTGGTGTTGAGAGGTGGTGTTGAGAGAGGTGGTGTTGAGAGAGGTGGTGCTGAGAGAGGTGAGAGAGTGGTGGTAAGAGGAGAGGTGGTGTTGAGAGGGTGGTGTTGAGAGAGGTGGTGTTGAGTGGTGAGGAGAGGTGAGTGGAGAGTGGTGAGAGAGTGGTGGTGTTGAGAGGTGGTGTTGAGTGGAGTTGAGAGAGGTGGAGTTGAGAGAGGTGGTGTTGAGAGTGGTGGTGTTGGAGAGAGAGGTGATGTTGAGAGAGGTGGTGTTGAGAGAGGTGGTGTTGAGAGTGGTGTGTGGAGAGAGAGGTGGTGTTGAGAGGTGGTGTTGAGAGAGGTGGTGTTGAGAGAGGTTGTGTTGAGCGAGGTGGTGTTGAGAGAGATGGTGTGGTGTTGAGAGAGGTGGTGTTGAGAGAGCTGGAGTTGAGAGAGGTGGTGTTGAGAGGTGGTGGAGTGAGAGGTGGTGTTGAGAGTGGTGGAGAGGTGGTGTTGAGAGAGGTGGTGGTGAGAGTGGTGGAGTTGAGAGAGAGGTGGTGTTGAGTGGTGGAGTTGAGAGAGGTGGAGTTAAGAGAGGTGGTGTTGAGAGAGGTGGTGTTGAGAGAGGTGGTGTTGAGAGAGGTGGTGTTGAGAGTGGTGGTGTTGAGAGAGGTGGAGTTGAGAGTGGTGGTGTTGAGAGTGGTGGTGTTGAGAGAGGTGGTGTTGAGAGAGGTGGTGTTGAGAGGTGGTGTTGAGAGTGGTGGTGTTGAGAGAGGTGGTGTTGAGAGAGGTGGTGTTGAGAGAGGTGGAGTTGAGAGAGGTGGTGTTGAGAGTGGTGGTGTTGAGAGAGGTGGTGTTATGACAGGTGAGGATTCGGGACATGATTAGTCATCATTATAATTAGTGTAGGGAAAATACTTAATGTTTGATTAATACAGAATATACATTGCAGGGAATGGCCTATTCACAGATTTCCATGTGGAAAATGACAGCCTAGCTCTCACAGTGATGACATTGTGAATATAGCAATGACATCCTGTATCCACAGAACATGCATTGTGCTGCATGTTGCGAGTCATGCAGTGTGTATAATGCTACAAAGAGCTTCCATGAATAAGGCTACAAAAACCCATCTTTACACATGCCTTGTTTGACAAGATGGTAATTTCATCCTGAGACTAGTTTCTAAGTGATGGATTCAAAGAGGTGGGGCTGACAAACGTTCACAGCCTCAGTCACTTCAGTTTGTCACAGCGACCTTTTCCTTACATTGAATCTATATAAACTCAACTCTTTTTGTCTATGAAAACTGTCATTACAAAGGTTAAAACCATAGTCCTGTTTGCATGTGTTGATTCTACTGCTGTGTTCCATGGAGACAGTGACCTGACACACCTGTGTTACAGCCATCCCAAAGGTGTTTAATTGGTTTCTCAGTTACGTCATCTAATTTTCACAAGCCTGCTACAGTGACTTCACACTCTGCCCCAATCACGACCATTTGCTGTTTACAGACCCAAATGGATTGCAAATAATGGGACATATATTAGGAAAGTGTAGCCACAATCTGGTGTATTTAAGCTATACGGACATTATATACTTCAATACGTCAAGGAATAGTGTTTGATGACATGAACACTAGTGATGGTAGGAAGACACAGTGTAGAGCAAGTCAAACATTGTGGGCAGCCTACTTAAGATCTTTTTGTGTAAGGTGAGGTGAGATAGGGTTTAATGTTGCATTTGAGATTATATCCCATAGTTAGCTATTCGTGCATGCATGTGTGCGTATGTGTGTGCATGTGTGTGTGTTTTTGTCTGTGTCCACAGTGTATAGACTCTGACTCTGATTGATAACTAGTCCAAGTTGTTTCCTCTTAGTGCCAAGATTGAGTGAGTGAGTGAGTTTAGTTTTACGCGCCTTTTAGCAATATTCCAGCAATATCACGGCGGGGGACACCAGAAATGGGCTTAACACATTGTACCTATGTGGGGAATCGAACCTGGGCCTTCGGCGAGAAGAGCGAACGCTTTAACCACAAGGCTACCCCACTGCCCCCTTAATGCCAAGAGCCAGACAGGGCAACAACAAGTACCATCTTTCGGTATGATGCCTCCAGGGATCAAACCACCTCCATCCACCAGACCAGAAGCCTCTGTCATGACAAGCATGGCGTGCTGGCAACATACCCAGCTCCTCAGTGATCATTGGTCCATATAAATATACATAATGTCTGCTTGACGCTCACTATGGATTAATTTACTTAAAATATTTTTATAACTCCCATATAAAGGAACAATTTTAAACCTGTAATAGATGCGTGACATTAATGTTTTAAATTCTTTGAAAGGTGTACCTCAATTTCATTTCATGTTGTTAAGAAGTGTACATGCTGCAATTGTTAGGTGAAACATCATCTTCAGAATGAGTCATCTTGATATCAAGTGTATTTTAAGAGACGGATCATGGTCGGTAACGTGCTGTGCAGCTTGTGGTGAACAAAGCCTGCATGCCTCACATCAGCGAAGATATGTCTTTGTTTGGGCAACACCTACGCTATCACAAACTCCATCCACCCTGTGTACAGGCTCTGTACACGTAGTTCCATGGCCACAAAAATAAATAATGCCCAAGTACAAAGTAATCTTAACACTCACATGATTGTAACTCCCATAATTTTACACTGGTTTACAATGGACATTGCCTGAGATCAGTCCATGCAGTGTTAATATATTCTTCATCATAATCCACCAACCAACAAAATTATTCCTTATAGATTTTTGGCCCCTGGGGGAAAATATCTATTTCTGAAATTCAAAAATCCAATTATGAATCTTCTTTTTGTGTATGTTTCCTTTACACCGCTTTTAGCAATATTCCAGCACTATCACTGCGGGGACACCAGAAATGGACTTCACACATTGTACCCATGTTGGGAATCGAACCCTGGTCTTTGGCGTGACAAGCGAACAGTTTAACCTCTGGACTACCCCACCGCCCTGCAGCATGAAGCAGAAATCCAGCTATTGAATTCCCAGCAAAACTTGTTATCCATGTTCGTAGTAGACTGCACAATTTCCTTGTTGTTTGTTTGTGCAGTAATGAATGAATGAATGAATGAATGAATGAATGAATGCACAATTTCCTTTCAGTTTGTTTGTGCAGTAATGAATGAATGAATGAATGAATGCACAATTTCCTTTCAGTTTCAGTTGTTTGTTTGTGCAGTAATGAATGAATGAATGAATGCAAATTTCGAACGTTTGTTTGTGCAGTAATAAATGAATGAATGAATCGAAACGAATCGAACGAAGCGAGCGAGCGAACGAACGAACGAACGAACGAACGAACGAACGAACGAACGAACGAACGAACGAACGAACAACGAACGAACGAACGAACGAATGAATGGAGACACAAAGTGACCACACATTGGACAATGAAGTATTTATATATATAGATTAACAGACTCCAGACCTGTGATACTGACTGGGTCAGCCTGTGACAGAAAGCTAAGTGAAAGTGATCGCTGTCAGTCGAGGTTGATGTGTGTAGTCACTGAGCCATAGCAAGCAAGTAGACTCCACTGTGTAACAATATAGGGTCGTACCATACAAACTGTTGAATCAGGGTAACATTAGGTCCAGGGTATGTTTTGTGTGACTAACTGGGGTCAGTGAGTGCTGCAAGGGAAGTTGGTTGGCATTTATTAGTGTTCACAGACACCCTCAGGTGATATGTTACTTTGTAACTGTCTTAACTTTATGTAATTGACTGGTTGTACACCTTCAGGTGATATGTTACTTTGTAACTGTCTTAACTTTATGTAATTGACTGGTTGTACACCTTCAGGTGATATGTTACTTTGTAACTGTCTTAACTTTATGTAATTGACTGGTTGTACACCTTCAGGTGATATGTTACTTTGTAACTGTCTTAACTTTATGTAATTGACTGGTTGTACACCTTCAGGTGATATGTTACTTTGTAACTGTCTTAACTTTATGTAATTGACTGGTTGTACACCTTCAGGTGATATGTTACTTTGTAACTGTCTTAACTTTATGTAATTGACTGGTTGTACACCTTCAGGTGATATGTTACTTTGTAACTGTCTTAACTCTATGTAATTGACTGGTTGTACACCTTCAGGTGATATGTTACTTTGTAACTGTCTTAACTTTATGTAATTGACTGGTTGTACACCTTCAGGTGATTTGTTACTTTGTAACTGTCTTAACTCTATGTAATTGACTGGTTGTACACCTGCAGCTAAAGGCTAAATGTCCCTATTGTTGGTGTGTAGAACACTTCCATATGATCATGAACCATGAAATATGTATTTTGAATTAAATGCTACATCTTACCCTACCTTGTGTAAAGTTAGAAAAACAAATCTGTAGTTCTCTGTTTTCTTAGTTCATCAAATACAAACTTGACACAACTAAAATGTGAAATAAATATAATTTATAAACCTCCAGGGTAACATTATCCGAACACTATATGAAAACACGAGAAGGAAATATGATATCTACATACATATTTTGTGGATCTGTTTGACTGGAATGTTTGAAGTTGGTGAATAGCACTAAAGCCAAGATGCCTCAATCAGTATAAAGACCCATACTGAAACATCACATCATAATAGAATAGAGAAGTTGTCATTCATAAAGCAACTTGCCTTTATTATATTATGCTGGTCATGAATTGAGAAACAACCCTTTAAAGCAATTATATTACCATACAAAAAGCTTTCATAGTTCCAGTTTGAGTGTTGTGGTGTTATGGTATGTGGACAAGGTGACTGACATGATGTTTACCCAGGCCTTGGGACCAGGAAGTGGGAACCTTACAATAGCCTGTGTTGTTGGTTCTAGGTGTTAAGGCAGTCAAGGTTTAGGTGAAGGTGGCTGTTGTTGATATGGTGGACTTACACAGGATTCGGTGGTATGGTGGGGATGGTTGATGGGGGTGTACACAGCTGTATGGTGGGGATGGTTGATGGGGGTGTACACAGCTGTATGGTGGGGATGGTTGATGGGGGTGTACACAGCTGTATGGTGGGGATGGTTGATGGGGGTGTACACAGCTGTATGGTGGGGATGGTTGATGGGGGTGTACACAGCTGTATGGTGGGGATGGTTGATGGGGGTGTACACAGCTGTATGGTGGGGATGGTTGATGGGGTGTACACAGCTGTATGGTGGGGATGGTTGATGGGGGTGTACACAGCTGTATGGTGGGGATGGTTGATGGGGGTGTACACAGCTGAGGGTGTACACAGCTGTATGGTGGGTATGGTTGTTGGGGGTGTACACAGCTGTATGGTGGGGATGGTTGATGGGGGTGTACACAGCTGAGGTGTACACAGCTGTATGGTGGGGATGGTTGTTGGGGTGTACACAGCTGTATGGTGGGGATGGTTGTTGGGGGTGTACACAGCTGAGGTGTACACAGCTGTGTGTGGTGGGGATGGTTGATGGGGTGTACACAGCTGTGTGGTGGGGATGGTTGATGGGGGTGTACACAGCTGTATGGTGGGGATGGTTGATGGGGGTGTACACAGCTGTATGGTGGGGATGGTTCATAGGGGGTGCACACAGCTGTGTGGTGGGAATGGTTGATGGTGTACACAGCTGTATGGTGGGGATGGTTGATGGGGGTGTACACAGCTGTATGGTGGGGATGGTTGATGGGGGTGTACACAGCTGTATGATGGGGATGGTTGTTGGGGGTGTACACAGCTGTATGGTGGGGATGGTTGATGGGGGTGTACACAGCTGTATGGTGGGTATGGTTGTTGGGGGTGTACACAGCTCTGTGGTGGGGATGGTTGATAGGGGTTTACACAGCTGAGGGTGTACACAGCTGTGTGGTGGGGATGGTTGTTGAGGGTGTACACAGCTGTATGGTGGGGATGGTTGATGGGGGTGTACACAGCTGTATGGTAGGGATGGTTGATGGGGGTGTACACAGCTGTATGGTGGGGATGGTTGATGGGGGTGTATACAGCTGTGTGGTGGGGATGGTTGATGGGGGTGTACACAGCTGTATGGTGGGGATGGTTGATGGGGTGTACACAGCTGTATGGTGGGGATGGTTGATGGGGGTGTACACAGCTGTATGGTGGGGATGGTTGATGGGGGTGTACACAGCTAGGGGTGTACACAGCTGTATGGTGGGGATGGTTGATGGGGGTGTACACACAGCTGTATGGTGGGGATGGTTGATGGGGGTGTACACAGTTGAGGTGTACACAGCTGTATGGTGGGGATGGTTGTTTGGGGTGTACACAGCTGTATGGTGGGGATGGTTGTTGGGGGTGTACACAGCTGGGGTGTACACACAGCTGTGTGGTGGGGATGGTTGATGGGGGTGTACACAGCTGTATGGTGGGGATGGTTGATGGGGGGGTGTACACAGCTGAGGTGTGTACACAGCTGTATGATGGGGATGGTTGTTGGGGATGTACAGAGGTGTATGGTGGGGATGGTTGTTGGGGGTGTGTACACAGCTAGAGGTGTACACAGCTGTGTGGTGGGGATGGTTGTTGGGGGTGTACACAGCTGTATGGTGGGGATGGTTGATGGGGGTGTACACAGCTGTATGGTGGGGATGGTTGATGGGGGTGTACACAGCTGTATGGTGGGGATGGTTGATAGGGGTGTACACAGCTGTGTGGTGAGGAATGGTTGATGGTGTACACAACTGTATGGTGGGGATGGTTGATGGGGGGTGTACACAGCTGTATGGTGGGGATGGTTGATGGGGGTGTACACAGCTGTATGATGGGGATGGTTGTTGGGGGTGTACACAGCTGTATGGTGGGGGATGGTTGATGGGGGTGTACACAGCTGTATGGTGTGTATGGTTGTTAAGGGGGTGTACACAGCTGTGTGGTGGGGATGGTTGATGGGGGTTTACACAGCTGAGGTGTACACAGCTGTGTGGTGGGGATGGTTGTTGAGGGTGTACACAGCTGTATGGTGGGGATGGTTGGTGGGGGTGTACACAGCTGTATGGTGGGGATGGTTGATGGGGTGTACACAGCTGTATGGTGGGGATGGTTGATGGGGATGTATACAGCTGTGTGGTGGGGATGGTTGATAGGGGTGTACACAGCTGTGTGGTGGGGATGGTTAATGGGGGTGTACACAGCTGTATGTGGTGGGGATGGTTCAAGGGGTGTACACAGCTGTATGATGGGGATGGTTGTTGGGGGTGTACACAGCTGTATAGTGGGTATGGTTGATGGGGGGTGTACACAGCTGTATGGTGGAGTATGGTTGTTGGGGGTGTACACAGCAGCTGTGTGGTGGGGATGGTTGACAGGTGTGTACACAGCTGTATGGTGGGGATGGTTGATGGGGGTGTGTACACAGCTGTATGGTGTGTATGGTTGTTTAGGAGTGTACACAGCTGTATGGTGGGGATGATTGATGAGGGGTGTACACAGCTGTGTGGTGGGGATGGTTGATGTGGGTGTACACAGCTGTATGGTGGGGATGGTTGATGGGGGGTGTACACAGCTGTATGGTGGGGATGGTTGATGGGGGTGTGCACAGCTGTATGGTGGTAGTATGGTTGTTGGGGGTGTACACAGCAGCTGTGTGGTGGGGATAGTTGATGGGGGTGTACTAAGCTGAGGTGTACACAGCTGTGTGTTGTGGGGATAGATTGATGAGGGGTGTACACAGCTGTATAGTGGGGATGGTTGTTGGAGGTGTATGTACATAGCTGTATGGTGGGGATGGTTGATGGGGGTGGACACAGCTGTGTGGTGGGGATGGTTGATGTGGGTGTACACAGCTGTATGGTGGGGATGGTTGATGGGGGTGTACACAGCTGTGTGGTGGGGATGGTTGATGGGGGGGTGTACACAGCTGTATAGGTGGGGATGGTTGATGGGTGTGTACACAGCTGTATGGTGGGGATAGTTGATAGGGGTGTACACAGCTGTATGGTGGGGATGGTTGATTAGGGGTGTACACAGCTGTATGGTGGGGATGATTGTTGGGGGTGTACACAGCTGTATGGGGGATGGTTGATGGGGGTGTACACAGCTAGGGTGTACACAGCTGTTCAGTGGGAGATGGTTGATGGGGATGTACACAGCTGTATGGTGGGGATGGTTGTTGGGGGTGTACACAGCTGTATGGGGGGATGGTTGTTGATGTACACAGCTGTGTGAGTGGGGATGGTTGATGTGGGTGTACACAGCTGTGTGGTGGGGATGGTTGATGGGGGGTGTACACAGCTGTATGTGTGGGGAGGATAGTTGATGGGGAGGTGTACACAGCTGTATGGTGGGTGTATGGTTGATAGGGGTGTACACAGTTGTATGGTGGGGATTGTTGATGGGGTGTGCACAGCTGTATGGTGGGGATGGTTGATGGGGGTGTACACAGCTGTATGGTGGGGATGGTTGATGGGGTGTACACAGCTGTATGGGTGGGTATGGTTGATGGGGGTGTGTACACAGCTGTATGGTGGGTATGGTTGTTGTTGGGGTGTACACAGCTGTATGGTGGGGATGGTTGATGGGGGGTGTACACAGCTGTGTGGTGGGGATGGTTGATGGGGGTTTACACAGCTGGGTGTACACAGCTGTGTGGGTGAGGGATGGTTGTTGAGGTGTACACAGCTGTATGGTGGGGATGGTTGATGGGGGTGTGTACACAGCTGTATGGTGGGGATGGTTGATGGGGGTGTGTACACAGCTGTATGGTGGGGATGGTTGATGGGGATGTATACAGCTGTGTGGTGGGGATGGTTGATGGGGGTGTACACAGCTGTGTGGTGGGGATGGTTAATGGGGGTGTACACAGCTGTATGGTGGGGATGGTTCAAGGGGTGTACACAGCTGTATGATGGGGATGGTTGTTGGGGGTGTACACAGCTGTATAGTGGGTATGGTTGATGGGGGTGTACACAGCTGTATGGTGGGTATGGTTGTTGGGGGGTGTACACAGCTGTGTGGTGGGGGATGGTTGACAGGTGTGTGTACACAGCTGTGTGAAGTGAGGGATGGTTGATGGGGGTGTACACAGCTGTATGGTGGGTATGGTTGTTTAAGGGTGTACACAGCTGTATGGTGGGGATGATTGATGGGGGTGTACACAGCTGTGTGGTGGGGATGGTTGATGTGGGTGTATACAGCTGTATGGTGGGGATGGTTGATGGGGGGTGTGTACACAGCTGTATGGTGGGGATGGTTGATGGGGGTGTACACAGCTGTATAGGTGGGTATGGTTGTTGGGGTGTACACAGCTGTGTGGTGGGAGCTGGTTGATGGGGGGTGTACTAAGCTGAGGTGTACACAGCTGTGTTTATGGGGATAGTTGATGGGGGTGTACACAGCTGTATGGTGGGGATGGTTGTTGGAGGTGTACATAGCTGTATGGTGGGGATGGTTGATGGGGGGTGGACACAGCTGTGTGGTGGGGATGGTTGATGTGGGTGTACACAGCTGTATGGTGGGGATGGTTGATGGGGTGTGTACACAGCTGTGTGGTGGGGATGGTTGATGGGGGTGTACACAGCTGTATGGTGGGGATGGTTGATGGGTGTGTACACAGCTGTATGGTGTAGGGATGGTTGATGGGGGTGTACACAGCTGTATGGTGGGGATGGTTGATTAGGGGGGTGTACACAGCTGTATGGTGGGGATGATTGTTGGGGGTGTACACAGCTGTATGGTGGGGATGGTTGATGGGGGTGTACACAGCTGAGGTGTACACAGCTGTGTGTGGTGGGGATGGTTGATGGGGATGTACACAGCTGTATGGTGGGGATGGTTGTTGGGGGTGTACACAGCTGTATGGTGGGGATGGTTGTTGGGGGGTGTACACAGCTGTGTGGTGGGGATGGTTGATGTGGAGTGTACACAGCTGTGTGGTGGGGATGGTTGATGGGGGGTGTACACAGCTGTGTGGTGGGGATAGTTGATGGGGGGTGTACACAGCTGCTGGTGGTGGGTATGGTTGATGGGGGTGTACACAGTTGTATGGTGGGGATTGTTGATGGGGAGTGTACACAGCTGTATGGTGGGGATGGTTGATGGGGGGTGTGTACACAGCTGTATGGTGGGGATGGTTGATGAGGGTGTACACAGCTGTATGGTGGGTATAGTTGATGGGGGTGTACACAGCTGTATGGTGGGTATGGTTGTTGGGGAGTGTACACAGCTGTATGGTGGGGATGGTTGATGGGGGGTGTACACAGCTGTATGGTGGGGATGGTTGATGGGGGTGTACACAGCTGTATGGTGGGGATGGTTGATGGGGTGTGTACACAGCTGTATGGTGGGGATGGTTGATGAGGGGGTGTACACACAGCTGTGTGGTGGGAGATGGTTAATGGGGGTGTACACAGCTGTGTGTGGTGGGGATGGTTGATGGTGAGTGAGGATGAAGTGGGTTTAACGTCGTGCATGAGAATATTTAAGCTCATATGGCCAGAGCGTGCATGCATGTGTATGTGTATGTGGCGGGCTGTTTGTACTGGCCCAGAGTGAAACTGATTTTAGGTAGTGCTAGCCCACTGAGATACCATGCCACAGTGAAGCATGAATACCCCTCTCAGACACATTATACTGACTCCGAGCCGACTAGTCCTTGTTGTACCCATTAATGCCCGGCGACAGGCAGGGACCAAAAATACCATATTTTAACGTCTTTTGGTATGGTATGGGTGGTGGGATCAGACCAGCGACCTTCCGCTCTCTCTAGCGTGGGCAGCTCTAATCCACCGCGACACCACTTGGGAGGCAGTCCAGGATGGTTGATAGGGGTGTGGTATACACAGCTGTAGGGTGGGGATGGTTGATGGGGTGGTGGATGTACACAGCTGTAGGGTGGGGATGGTTGATGGGGTGGTGGATGTACACAGCTGTAGGGTGGGGATGGTTGATGGGGTGGGTGGATGTACACAGCTGTAGGGTGGGGATGGTTGATGGGGTGGTGGATGTACACAGCTGTAGGGTGGGGATAGTTGATGGGGTGGTGGATGTACACAGCGGTAGGGTGGGAGATGGTTGATGGGGTGGTGGATGTACACACAGCTGTAGAATTAGGGATGGTTGATGGGGTGGTGGATGTACACAGCTGTAGGGTGGGGATGGTTGATGGTTTGGTGGATGTACACAGCTGTAGGGTGGGGATTGTTGATGGGGGTGGTGGATGTACACAGCTGTAGGGTGGGGATGGTTGATGGGGTGGTGGATGTACACAGCTGTAGAGTGGGGATGGTTGATGGGGGTGGTGGATGTACACAGCTGTAGGGTGGGATGGTTGATGAGGTGGTGGATGTACACAGCTGTAGAGGGTAGGGGATGATTGATTAGGGTGGTGGTGGATGAACACAGCTGTAGGTTGGGGATGGTTGATGTGGGTCATGGATGTACACAGCTGTATGGTGGTTGATGGGGGTGGTGGACTTACACAGCTATAGAGTGGGATGGTTGATGGGGGTGGTGGGTGTACACAGCTGTAGGGTGGGGATGGTTGATGGGGGGTGGTGGTGGATGTACACAGCGGTAGGTAGGGGATGGTTGATAGGGGTGGTGGATGTACACAGCTATAGAGTGGGGATGGTTGATGGGGGTGGTGGGTGTACACAGGTGTAGGGTGGGGATGGTTGATGGGGGTGGTGGGTGTACACAGCTGTATGGTGGGGATGGTTGATAGGGATGGTTGATGTACATGTCAAAATCTGTGTGAATGGTTGAAGTTGATGGATTTATACATGAAACTACCTATTTGATATTTTCTAAACACAGCGGTTTTGGTCGTTTATATGAAACTACACCACTTTGTTTTATGCATAGTTTTTGGTTAATTATTTTAATTTGTTAAGATCAATCTCAATTTTCCGTTTGATTTTAAGTACCCAAAACCCCTAACACTTTCCACAAAGTTTAAAATAAAAACAGGAATTGCGTCATCAGAATAAGAGAGAGATGTGGTTCCTTGTCGTTGTCAACAGATTATACAAAATCAGAAATTGAAATAGAAGTCAGATATCCCAGTATTGTTTCCTCAACTATGTTTCTTATGATACAGGAAACTGATACTTAACTTCTTTTTATCATTACTAGTTATTGGTTAAATAGAGAAAATAGAAATGCTTTTTGAGGCAGAATGTGAAAAATTCCATAAAGTGTATTATTAATTTATTTGTGGAAAACCTCCCTTAAGATTTAAGTTGATGTTCTATTGTTCATGACAGTGAGTGATGTCATAGGTGTTTTCCGGAAATAAAGGCAGTTCTCAGAAAGTATTATTATTTATGGCTTTAAACTATATAAACTGTGACAGCTGTAAGCTGTGAATTATTTCCACATATAAATGCGATGTGTTAGTGCTGGTGCTGTTATTATGGACTGGGCTACCTGTCAACGCTGCAAGTAACTGTACATTTGTTTCGAGTGACTGGTCAGAGTATTTGCTGTTTGTTGAACATGTTTTATGTGAGTTCAAGGTTCAGGCTGTACCAAGTATCTTGAATGTATAACAGTGATTTGTGTCTTAATATAAGTACTAGATTGGAAGGCCATGTGTTACTGTATTATAGTGCTTTGTGTCTTAATATGAGAATTAGATTGGAAGGCCATGTGTTACTGTATTATAGTGATTTGTGTCTTAATATAAGTACTTACTAGATTGGAAGGCCATGTGTTACTGTATTATAGTGCTTTGTGTCTTAATATAAGTTACTAGATTGGAAGGCCATGTGTCACTGTATTATAGTGCTTTTGTAGGTCTTAATATGAGGTACTAGATTGGAAGGCCATGTGTTACTGTATTATAGTGATTTGTGTCTTAATATAAGTACTAGATTGGAAGGCCATGTGTCACTGTATTATAGTGCTTTGTGTCTTAATA
The DNA here is from genome assembly GCF_003918875.1 of Haliotis rubra. Classification (NCBI taxonomy): domain Eukaryota; kingdom Metazoa; phylum Mollusca; class Gastropoda; order Lepetellida; family Haliotidae; genus Haliotis; species Haliotis rubra. The sequence continues at coordinate 20,524 of NW_025765580.1, read as the reverse complement.
TGAGAATTAGATTGGAAGGCCATGTGTCACTGTATTATAGTGCTTTTTGTCTTAATATAAGAATTAGATTGGAAGGCCATGTGTCACTGTATTATAGTGCTTTGTGTCTTAATATGAGAATTAGATTGGAAGGCCATGTGTCCACTGTATTATAGTGCTTTGTGTCTTAATATGAGAATTAGATTGGAAGGCCATGTGTCACTGTATTATAGTGATTTGTGTCTTAATATAAGTACTAGATTGGAAGGCCATGTGTCACTGTATTATAGTGCTTTGTGTCTTAATATGAGAATTAGATTGGAAGGTCATGTCAGGGCTTTGTGTCTTAATATAAATATCACATTGGGAGCTCATGTATAAATGTATTACAGTGTTCTGTTTTCCATGTTTCAGACTGTTAGGACTTCTTCCACAACCATGGGCAACAAATCTGGGAAGCGAGAGTATACTATTGATGATGACACTGCAAGCACAGTGTCATCGAGCTCACGAAAAGGTCACTTTATTAAACCAGTGGGGAAACAAGATATAGATATTCTAAAACAGTATGAACCCAGAGGGACGGAACAGTTTCCAAGAGGAACAGAACAAATCCCTGGAAGAATGGAACAGTTTCAAAGAGCAGATCAAGCTATCCGGCGAACAGAAGAAATTCCTGGAGGAACAACAGAGCAGTTTCTTAGGGGACCAGAACATCTTTCTAAAAGTCCAGAACATTTGCCTGGCATAACGACCCTAGTTCTAGGACAACAGCCTTTCCTCCAAGGATGGTGGAGCAGCTGTCTGGTTCTAAGATGGCAGAAAGTGGAGAAGCCTCCTCACAACTCAGTTCAGGGTATGTGTCCCAGAGTAGCTCTGGTGCATCATCTCAAGGAGTTGTTCCAACATCTTCACCCACCAAAGCTTCTCCGACAAGCCAAGCTCCGCCCACGGAACATAATAATCCACATGCAAATCATTTGGTAGCAAGGCGTAGCAAGTCTGTGGATCATACTTTAGATCCGCCGATGATGTCTCAACAAGCTATAGATGCATTTAACAAGGCCATGAATAAGACTTCTCCTATAAGCATTCCTGGTTTCAGTAGAAGACTTTCACAAGATGAGCTTGGACATAATCCTATGTTAAAATCTGTAGCTCACTTGAAAAACAGAGAATCTCCTAAACTACCTCCAAAGCACCATTCTCCGAAATCTTCACCGAAAATAACTCGGATCAATGTAACTGGACATATTGGGGCTGGTGGAATGCCCAGAAATTTCTCATCTCCAAAACTTTCGCGGCGTTTCACTAAACGACTTCCAGGACAACAGTTGAAACTGACAAAGTCCTTTGAAGATCTGCAGTTGATAATACCTGAAATGGACAACCCAACTCTCCCAAATGAAACCAGTAAGTATACAGTTGATTATTAGTGGACACGAACAAAAACAGAACTACAGACGTGTTTCCTCATTGGGGATTCCAGGCAAGAATAGGCCTTCAGCAACCTCTGTTAGTCAGATCATAGTGATTCTGCTATAGCATAGGTTCCCAGCAAACTCCTGGGGATTCTGCTATAGCATAGGTTCCCAGCAAACTCCTGGGGATTCTGCTATAGCATAGGTTCCCAGCAAACTCCTGGGATCCTGCTATAGCATAGGTTCCCAGCAAACTCCTGGGGATTCTGCTATAGCATAGGTTCCCAGCACACTCCTGGGGATTCTGCTATAGCATAGGTTCCCAGCAAACTCCTGGGATTCTGCTATAGCATAGGTTCCCAGCAAACTCCTGGGGATTCTGCTATAGCATAGGTTCCCAGCAAACTCCTGGGATTCTGCTATAGCATAGGATCCCAGCAAACTCCTGGGGATTTTGATGTAGCATATATAGGCCCCTATCAAACTCCTGTTTGTTGTATGATGGGATTCTGGTTAAAAATAGGCCCCACAAACTCTTTTGGTTGTATTGTGGGCTTTATGGAATATAGGTCCTAGAATCCTATGTTGATCATTGTAGTGGAAATGATCCAACCTACGCAGCCTTCGAGGCTTCCACAGTAGAATCATCAGTGGATGAGTGGGTTACATCACTGACTTTGCATGCTGAAGTTAGGAGCCTCAGTCTAAGAGTCTGGGTTCAAACCCTGGATGGGACTGAACCCTCAAGAGTAGTAGAACTTATGCTTTACTTCGTGTAATTCCAAATATAAGTTTAAGGTTTGTTGTTTACTATTAGCTCTGTTAGGTTGAAACAAGAACAAAGTTGTTTCACTCAGTCAATGAGTCAGAGTGTACGCATTCTGTACAGGGTGGTTGACATGTAGCCGCTTACTTTCGGGGAACATGTACATGTATGCACTTCAGGTACAGAGAGCTCTTGTGGTCTGGGGCGGTGGGGTAGCCTAATGGTTAAAAGCGTTGGCTCGTCACACGAAGACCGGGTTCGAATCCCACATGGGCACAATGTGTGAAGCCCATTTCTGGTGTCCCCATGCGTGATGTTGCTGGAATATTGCTAAAGCGTAAAACTAAACTCAGTCAGTCAGTCACTCTTGTGGTCTGTATAGGAGGCAGTTGCCAAAAACTAATCATGTCCTCTGAACCTGATTGATAACTATTCCTTGAAAAGTAAACAGGTTTTCTTTGTAGCCCTTATCCCAAATAGATCAGAATTTAAACTGTTTTAAAATTAATTTCTTTATAGCACTGGGCTCTGACAGGTTGATCCTTAAAATAAAAAAGTTACATGTCTCACCTTCTGTAAAATGCATGATTAAAAGTGATCAGGGGGCACAAGGCTGGTGATTGCCTGTATACAGGAAACAGTGACCTCAGCCTCAAGGAGTATCATGGTTGAATTGTCAAGGTACATATGATTTTGTGACATTATGAGGACCAAAGAATACTGCTGGAGGTTAAATATTGAAGGCCTACATTTTGGTCACATCTGTAATCTATTTGCTGAAAAGAAACACAGAACTATTCAATGCTTTCATCTGACAGCTGTTTCACTTTGTCGTAATTTTTAAATTTTAGGAACTTTTAGTTAAAATATGGGGAATAATGATTAATTGGAACAGTGTTAAACAGGTTAAGTATATTAAGGCTGACATGATCAATGTTGTGAAACCTAATTGTAGAACAACTGTGAATAATGGTGTGTTCTGTTGATTAGAGTCTTAAATTCACTGAAATATATGTAAATAATACTTAGTTAAATTGTATGCATACTAAATGATATAATGCACACATTTTATAACATGTTAGTGTAATGACAGGATTGTCTTGTGTACTACAGTGCAGATTTGTCTTTCAGAGAATCGTACTCACTGCTATATCTTTGCATAGGAGAGAGAACAAAACAAACCCACTGTCACTGAGGCATGTAACACATGCATCCGACTGTACACCATGATACTTCATTGGGAAGACATATGAATCATACACAAGAAAATACAGTAATATTTTGTTTAATTTGCACAAATCTTCTGACCAGGTATTGGTTTGGCCTCTCTTCAGTTCCTGTTCTGATCGAAAAATGTTTTTTACAGCGGTTGACTAGGCCCGTGTCAAATTTTTATGTATTCTGTACCATATCTCACATTACTATCATGATCGGATCGGATTTTCACATGCCTACAAATATTGCAACTGTCATTGTTGCCCATTACTCATCATCATGCTATGCAACAAGTATTTGATCTGCAAAGTAACATACACTACATATTGTTTTCAGATTTTGAATTTTGACTCGACTCTGGTCTTTGACCTTCCATTACTAGTGTAGTTGGATTTACTGCATACAAATATTTCCTTTGAAATCTCCATGGTTTATGTGATTACTCATGTCAGTATTGGTGTGATTGTGATATAAGTGCTACATATACCTCAATGCCAATGAACCGGAAAAATATATGGGGCACAATGCTTGTATCATAAGCACATTTAAGCACATACACAGAAACTTCACAAATGATTGTCATATCAGCAAGGAATGCTATAAGTTGGTTGTACTGATGTGTGATATAGTTTGGACATTGTTAACAGGTTAATTAGTAAGCTGGTTAACTTGTTTTACTCGTAGTCTCTTAACCCCAAACTAATTTACAGCGCAAGCTAATGTATTTTTATACTTAGCATAACGTTTTGAAACTCAGTGCCTTGTTTATATGCCATATTGCATCTATTTATTCATGGAGCCATTATCACTGACAAATGTCTTTCAGCATTCTCTGTTAATTACAAGTGTTTTATTAATTCTGATTTATTTTTATATTTTTTACAGGTAGTGAGAAGCTCATTATTTGGTTATAGATTATTCAATAAATTATGCAATATTCTTAAATTAGTTCATGATCAACAATACTTCAGTTAAGCAGCATTTTAAACACTGCTGCAATACAAATTAGACTTCTACTATGCATGTTGGTATTTTATATACCCATATTCATTCATTAACATCTGGGGTGATTGGGGTAGCCCTATTGGTTAAAAGCATTGGCTCGTCAAGCCGAAGACCGGGTTCGAATCCCCACATGGGTACAATGTGTGAAGCCCATTTCTGGTGTTCCCCGCCGTGATGTTGCTGGAATATTGCTAAACGTGGCGTAAAACCAAACTCAGTCAGTCAGTCAGTCATTAACATCTTATAGCTCACAAACCTCACAATAGTTTAAGATGAAATGGTATGTTTACTCAGTAAAGGTTTCCTGCATTAATCAATTGCATAGATAGTTGCTCATGATGTTCATCACTGGATTGTCTGGTCAGGCGGGATTATTTACAGTCTGCCACCATATAGCTGGAATATTGCTAAGTGCAGCATAAAATAAAACTACTCACTTCTGTGTAAATATATTATTATAATAGAAATTAAAGATCTCCATTTTGAATGTGGAAGGGAGACACATTAAAGAAGATTGTGATGAATCTATAACTTTTGTTTAGGTATAGGATTAATCTTTAGAGTATGGAGTGGGAGATGTTAAAATAGTAATAGGTCAAGGACTGTACCTGCAAATCAACATGGGCATACTCTGCATGACATCTTAACTGACATGTTCATCCCCACTATGAAGTATCTTAAAACATCTCACACTCTGATCAATTTTATACATGGGAATCAGGGCAGAAACTTTCAAATGTATATAATTAAAATAATATTTTGTTTTAGTTCCTGAGAGATTGTCCATGGCATGATGGTCATGCTAACTACCACTGATTTGCATGGCACACAATTGTTTTCAGGTAGTCTGTCTCACAGTCCCTGAACCATTATTATTTCCTACTGCCAAGCCCTCTCTGCAGTGCTCAAGCCCTAAATAAAGCAAGTCTTGGGATTTCCTCAGGTTCAGATTCTGTGAATCTCTGTGATCTCCCTGGGGGCTCCTTTTTCAAATTTAAATGGGCTTGTTTGTTACTATCAAAATTATATATATTCCAGAGACTAAGCATTAGTCTATTTCCAGAGTGCTGTGAGTGATTGTAGCTTGAATATTGATGATTGTGGTCACCAACAAATAGTTGATAAAATATCAGTCATCGGAGTTGCTCCAGTATGGTACCTCAGTGTGTAGGTGATCATGTTGATGTTTATAAACTAGTGATCGGAATTCTTTCAGAATTGATCGAAGAAGAATTGGTCTTCAACAACCCATGCTTGAGGCGACTAGCATGATCTGGGGTGTGAGGCTCGTTGACTTGAGTCGATGCATGTCATTTGTATCCCAGTCATGATGATCTCAGATCGATGCTCATGATGTTGACCACTTTGGATTGTCTGGTCAGATTCGGTTGTTACAGACTCGGTCAGACATGAATGGAAGCAAATGATAAAGTCTTGATATGAGTGAGCAAGGCAATCAGATCACTATATATCTCATTTCTGTATCTCAAAATTTAATGAAAACAACTAGTTCAGTTTGTTGACAAAGAAAGCACAACAATTATTTTGTTGTTATTTTTATGCACATTGTTGTTTTCACTGGAGTGCTTTGACAACTTCACCCAAAGAGATCACTAGAGAATGAATAGTAGCGTGTTCTATGTAGGTTTCTTTTAGTATGCCAAAACATTTCCAAATACAAGGTGATACAAAATGATGCTGAATTGTTTCAAAAGCTGACATCTGACCCTCAGGACCCATCCATCCTTTGTGTGAGATTGGGTATTATCTAGGGTTTCTATAGGCGTGTCCTCAGATCTGGTCTAATGAGCCTGTATGTACCATCAACTGACATATGCGCTTCATATTTGTTCTTTCAGAGCCTGTTATCTTCCACAGCAATGTATGCGACTTTGGGGCAATTAGCGAGGATGGCTTGTCTTTTGTGAAGGAGACAGACTCAGGAAGGTTAACACCAGGTCAGTACTGACAGGTACTTCTTTCAACATTTCAACCATATGTCTGATTACACTCGAGATCACCATTTGTTATCGTTTTGGGCATAGTCTCCTCCTTACATTTATGTTCTGAATTTATCAAGCTCTATAAATGAAGGTATTATTGTCATTGTTACTTTCGACAAAACATGTATCATCAGTAAGAAGAGCCTGTTTCTATAAATGGTTTCTGTCATAATACTTGAATATTATTTTCCTTGGATACGGTATCCCTTATATAGCTGTAGGCATTATAACTCAGTTGTGCACTATATGAAATAATCCTGTGGACCATTGGTGGATGCAGGGCTGGGGTGATGGACTGAAAGTACATGTTAACTGACCATTGAAGATCGGGTTAGGGAATTGTTCTTCTGCAACATGTCATTGTATCCCAATTGTGTGAATCGGTGCTCATGATGTTAATCACTGGATTGTCTGGAGACTTTATTATTTACAGACCGCTGCCATATAAGCTGGAATATTGCTGAGTGTGGCGTTAAACAACAACCAAACTAAAATTAAATAAAGAAAACATGCTTACTGCTCCAGTCACATTATGTCTTAGATGATTTAACCTATGTATATTATATAAATTCTGGTTCCGCCACTTGCAGGGACACCTGTACAGAATGTGTATGCTAAATGTTTTATTTATTGTTTTGTGATGATTATTCTCTGTTAAATGAATATTGCCTATTGTTTTGTTTAATTATTTGTTTTAGGAATTTGCTGACCTAACCCTTTAATGAATAACATCAAAATTTAGATAAAAGTCTAAGATAAACAGTCTTCTTCATGAAGAGAGTCTGTTAACTATTTCAGTTAAGAAACAGGGTGAAAGTATATATTTTTTATTGACCACTGTCTACAATAGAAGTAATTTTACACTGTATCATAAATATGTACAAGTGGATTATTTCTGTTTTGCAGTGACACTGCTGATTGGGTTGATCTGCACCAGCCTGACCAATGGGAAGAGAGGATACATCCCTGTCAACTATGTGAAGGTGGATGATAACTCCCCTCAGGCCCAGGAGTAGTTCATCTCCCTTTGAGTCTGTGACTTGAACCATGAGTCTCAAGCCTGAGTCTAGTAGATTCTGTTTGGATAAGAAATGCTTGCTGAAGGGTCGTTGTCAGCACAAACTACAGATATGTATTTAGATATGTACAGAAATGTATGTAAACAAAAGTCCAAAGTATGAAGCGTGCATCTAAATGCTAAAAAGTCGGATGAGAGCATATTCCACTAAAACCCAGTACCAAACCGTATGTAGTTGTTCCTATGCTGATTGTAGACTGACTGGACTGACTGAGTTTGGTTTTTTTACGCCGCTTTAGCAATATTCCAGCAACATATCCAACCAGAAATGGCTTCACTCATTGTACCCATGTGGGGATTCGAACCCGGGTCTTCGGTGTGACGAGCCAACGCTTTAACCACTAGACTACCCCACCGCCCCTTCAGCTGATTGTGAGTGCTGTTGACTGCACCTGCGAAAAAGGACCCATCATAGGGAACATTTTTGTATTCCTATATTGGCTAGGGTACGTTTCTGTATACAGAAACGTACATGGAGTACACATCTGTCGTACCCATGCCAACGACAACCCCTTCAGCATAAGTAACCGCAGCTAATTACAGTACATGTGATAAAACTTGACACTACTAAAAATGATGCTGACTCGTCTCAGATGTTTTTGGCTAAAATGGCAATTTTCTACTTCAAGATAAAACTGTTTTCATAGATTCAACAATGTGAATTTCTATTTTATTCAATTAGATACCAATAATGATGTTGTGAATTTGAAATTTGAATCTCCATTCTATCATGCCAAAATATATGAAACCTTTAAGATGAAAAGGAAGGAAGAGGCATTGGTTGAGTCATTTGGTTGAATGGTTAAATCTTGGGATCAATAATTGATGCTGTCAATCCCTAAATATCACCATAATGCTTAGATCACTTTTCCGCACCTTATCTGCATCGCTCTACCTCATTCATACCACAAACTCCCCAGAAATAGATGACCCAATCCCAATGCTAGGGTTCTTCCTGCTGTGTGAAGGAAGGAAGGATGTGAATCTACCTGTTAGTCTGAAACTGACTCGAATAAAACCCCCTGCACTGTGAATATGACACCCCTGGTGAAAATGTTTCCTGTTTAGATTGTTTGACAGAAGTTGCACTTTCACATCTATTAGAATACTAGTTGTGAATATCCACAAATGACTGGATGCCACTAATTACATACATCATACATACTAACATTTGTATAGCGCCGATATCCAGCTCAGCTCAGCTGCTCAAAGGCGCTTTGTTTTTCCCTCGTTCACTGGATGTCAATCTCAACGGCATATTGTATTGTCAATCTCAACTCCCTGGGGAGCATACAACTCTTGCATCCACTAGGCGCACCGAGTTATTGTGGCATTCCCATCCTTACGAGGTGTTGGGACATGTTCCCCAAGTGGTTGGTTGGTTTGTTGTGTAACGCCGCTCTCAGCAATATTCCAGCTATATGGCGGTGGTCTGTAAATATTCAATCCAGTGATCAACAGACATCGATCTACACATCTGGGATACGATGACATGTGTCAACCGAGACACCGAGTCTGACCACCCAATCCTGTTAGTCACTCCTTACGACAAGCATGGGTTACTGAAGATCAATATTCTAACCTGGATCTTTACGGGACATGTTCCCCAAGTGCCTCATGGTGATACTGTGTTGCTGACTCAGTGACGACATTAGCTTCTTTAATGATATAATTCCAACAGGGTTATCGTCTGGCTATGGTGCATCATGAATTGGTTCTTATGTATAGACTTGCACTCTCTTTAAGGGCATTACAGATTTTTATACAGCATAGGCAAAGCACGCACTATGAATGCAAAGGATGCAAAATCAGTAGTTGATGCCAGGACACAGTATTCAACTTAATAGAATCAAATGGTCCGACATTGACTCGTTACAACTGCAGGGTTATAGCGAAGAATAACATCCAACTAAAACATTGGACATAATACAACACCACTCTGATATGGATGTGCAACTTCTTTGTTATTTACACACCGACGCTTCTGGGCTACTACTTCAGTTCCCCTTCAGTAGGTGAATGACAGAGAATAGTTACAGAGAGGTATTACCCTACCAACTTCTAAATGCCTATCAAACATCCGATTGTTTGCATATTGTACCCAGCGTGACATATAAGCCCTAAATCTTTGTGTGCCATCTGTTCTCATTTACATTTATTGCCCTAATTCACCTGTGTTATGATGATATGGTCTAATTTGTCGACTGTGATATATGTATGATTAACCTGTTTTTATTCATCAAACATTGTCCGTGGATACGATATGTGCTTAAGTTTGAATCCCATCCATTTGTCCACCGCCGTCACCTTGTGAAACTGCGGATATGGTTAACTTTTAGCAATTTGGTCATTTCATCAAATATCTGACCTTGTGGGGATTGTGACTTTAACCACTGGGCTGCCTCACTACACAAAGAAGAAGGATGCTCTGGCTAGCTGCTATTTTCTGTTGCCAAGGTTACATAGAGCTGTCCCCATATCTTGCTGTGTGTTTATTTGTATTCAAAGTTATAAATCTTTATGAATACTGACTGACTGAGTTTGGTTTTGGCGCCGCTTTAGCAATATTCCAGCAACATCCGCGGTGGGGGACACCAGAAATAGGCTTCACACATTGTATCCATGTCATGGGAGTTGAACCGGGTCTTCGATGTGAATGACTGACAACGCTTTAACCACTAGGCTACCCACCGCCCTTTATGAATACATTGTGAAAGGAATTAATAGATAAAATATGTTTTATGCAGCAGTCAGCAATATCCTAGCTATTTAGGGACTATGAGCAGTGAGGATTATGGATTATCTGTCCAGAGTGATGGAATGATGTTAATCTCAATCCATGGCGAGCATCTGACAGCAGGACTTGTTGGTTACAAGTCACTGATGTTTGTAGAGTGAACATGAAGAGAATTGTATAAAATGTCAACCCTACACACAGACTTAATGTGGCCTGTTGTTCAGATGGTAACAATTAGGGACATTGGAACATCATGGATGTCAACCCAAATGTTAAAAAGAACAAAGCATTGTACATATTTGGTCTCCATTTGACCAATCAGCATTGAGAATCACTAAAATTCATGTGCAAATATCAGAGAGTTATTACACATATTATCTTTCTGTCAGTACAATGGATTGAATGTCAAGTGTCCCTTTTTTGTTGTGTCACAACACCCCGGATCATGGCCATTGTTCAAATGTTACTGGCGACAATGGGCCATGGTTAATCATTTGTTCCTGGTGAAATTATTAGTCTCTATTGTCTTGACTGTCAAAGTATAACGTAATGTTCCTTTGGGTGGGTCATATAGATACATTTCCAACAAGATCATCCAGAAGGCAGGGTGTTTGTACAAATGAGGTGTTACTGTGCATTGTGGGACTGTACTGTACCTGCATGATTTCTTGTCTGCCATGGTTCAAGTATTGGTGATGGTTTTCAGCTGGTGGTTTGACTGTAGCCGGCATGATGGGGAGGCGTGGCTGAAAAGGGAGGGCGTGATGACAGGCAGCTTCCTCGTTAGGGCTTCGGCAGGTGAGACACTACCCTACACACAAAGTGAGTGAGTGAGTGAGTGAGTGAGATTTTATGCTTCTTTCAGCAATATTCCCGTAATATGAGAGATGAGGACAGCTAAACTTGGCTTCCCGTTGTGTGTGCAAGTGAAGCCACACACTGGCGTGACAAGCTAACACTTCAACCACAATGTTTCGCAACTGCCTGGGAAGTGTTTGAACACATTATAGGAATATTTCTGTAGTTGTGTTCCATTCTTCTAAGGTGCCGCTATGTACTGTACAGAGTGGAGTCCTTTAGGTGGGCCAGCGATCATACCATGGGGACATCTGTATTGAGATTCATCGATCTGACCCACATTGTGTATTTACTAGATCATCATAGAGCTTTTGTTGTGGTAGGTGAACACTCGGATAGCCACTAGGCTGTGACTGAGAGACTGAGCAAGTGAGTTAAAACTTGACATGTCATTGGGGATATTTCTGCCATTTTAGTAAGTACATTTTCAGGACTTCATGCTAACTTTGGAGATGAGCTTATGGTAATAGAAATATATAATCTAAAGTGCTTGTCATTTTCAGACAAAAATTCCTATGCATTGTCTGTGCGGTGTCTATGAAGCAGACGGCAGAACACCGTCTATCCGACATACAAGATCGTAAATGCGACTGATGGGCAAGTATACATTGGAGTTAGAAAACTCTTCCCTGACGTCATCAAGCTTGTGGAACATTATCAGAGTGAGTGTCATTTGCATTGTCTTTGATCTTTGACTGATGCTCGGAGCATGTTCCAGTGGAAAAAACAGTGTTTGGAGTTGAACCTTGACCTGATTAGTATGTAGTATAGAAAACTTGTAAGCATCATCGGGCAGCCATCTTGGATTTCTAAATCAGGCAATCATCTTGAATTTGCTTTAATTGTAAGGTCACCATTCATAATGTACATGCCCTAGTGGGGGTGGTGGATGGGAGATTTTTATGGAGAAGCATGCATGTTCAATGGAAATGCCCCCCCAATTTATGTGCATAGTAATGACCCTCCCTGCATGTCATGTACAAAATCAACAATGCCCCCAAAAAAAAAATCATCATCACCCCTAGCCACATAAATTATGAACCGTCCCTAACTACCGCCATAATAGACCAATATGTAAGGCCTCCTTGATCCTGAGAACACATTTCACCAAGAGTGAATGCAAGTGAACAGTTCCGAAGAACAATGGGACTCTTGAGCTGAACCCAATTGTTCTCTCAAACATTTGGTTTTGTTTGAATTTTTAACCCCTGGATGCCACAGGGACATATATGTCCTTCCCCCTTCAACCCTCGAATTTGAAGTGGGAATAAAAGCTCAAAGTATCCCACGCATAAATACACTTCACAGTTTCTCAATTCTATGGAAATTTCCTGTTTCTTGATACCATCCACTATTATTTTAGACAAAGCTCAAGTGCTGAAAAATGACCTTCACAAAATAGGCTTCATCGAAATGGCTTACATTTTGGATACAGTATGAAATCGCTTATTCACAATGTGCGTATTTGCTGTATGTTTTGAAATGTGAAAATCGGATAATTACTGTGAGTATTGAATTTCAAAATAACATATTTACTTGATCACTGATATCGGTTTACATGGTTTCGCTTATTATAATTCTGAAAGCGTTGCCGGCGAATCTAGAATCGGTTGGGATGTTTTCGAAAATGCACTTACATCTAACACCGTGAGAGCCGCTTCGCCATATTGGATAGTGTTTACAAAATCACGCTTCGCTGAAGGCGGTGTATGGAGGCATATTATTACATCAATGTAGATTTCATATTCGGTTTAGAAAAATGCATCGCTGAATTCCCCATACATTTTAGAATCAATTTGAAACTGGTCTGTGTAACCAATAATAACTGTCTAGATAAAATGAGGCCGAGAACATGTTGGGTGTTGAAACGAGCAGCTATTAAGCTTGAAAGGCTAGCGTTTGTGTGAGAAATAAACAAAGACAAATTCGACTTACACTGCGTAGCATTTTCTGAAATTTTTCAGCATTCATCCGTCTATTCCATTTGCCTCCAATGGCTCATAATACCTTTAGAATATGCATGGAAAAGAGTATAAGTGGCAAGAAATAGGAAATTATAAATAGATACAATCCAATGATTTGATAATTCATAGAGAAATTGTCAAAGTTTCCGTTATGGCGATGACGCCATGACTGGCGCCAAATCAGAGCGACAGCGGTAGTGATACCATTTCTGATGTATATATGCGTGTAGTGGCAAATGAAGCATATAACAATACGCGAATGGTCAGAATCATTCACGATTTACTTGCATCTCAGAATTTATGTATAGCGATCCCTGAATCGGTGGGTCGCAAAATCCTGTGTGCCGCGCCGGCAAAGCGGCCGTCTTGTGAAATGGGTCGTGATGGTGATCATCGTCTTTACGGCTGACCATTCTTAAATAGCGACTGAAATTACGAAGATTTTCTTGATTCCACCGTTATTGCTCGTCGTAAACTCAGAATGATCTGACTATATTCATGACCGACCACCTAGTTTTCACTGCGTGAAAAGGTTAATACGAATACGGGCCAACCAGATGCGTGTTGGCGATCGTCTAATCGCCAAACGACAATTTCTTATGATGCTCAAATCATGAATATTATCTGACTTATAATTTCTATTTCTTCGCTACGATCTCTTTCATGTATATTCTAAGGTATTGACTGTTGAACGATATCGACGAAAAAATTTCGAAAAGAAGATGAATTTGTCTTTGTTTATTCACGCTTGTGCTCAACACAGCGTGGAACACCTTCATCGTTTAGTCTCATTTTTATCTGAACAGTTATTATTGATGACACGAACCAGTTCAAACGATTCTAAAGCTAATGAAATTCGTGATCACCGGCTTCAACTAATCCCGATGGGCGTCTCAACTCCAAACTAAGCAGCATGTTAAACATATCAATATGGCGGCATACCGTCATAGTACGTGCAACATAACGAACCATTTCATCGTGCAACATTCAATACCAATAGCGGAAATCATCTGAAACGTATGGTGATCACCAAATAACTGTTTGAAATTCAACACTTTCACGTATCCCGATTTTCACATTTCAAGCGTACGGCAAACTGCGCTGATAATCACTGTCGATAAGCGTATGGCTATTTTGGTCATTTTCAGCGCTAACGATAAATGATTGAATAATCAGGCGGCTTCCGCGAAATCAGCTGATGAATCACGGACTGTCACCGGTTGAAGGTTGCTATATACGACTCGGGATAAAATGAACTCTCGATGAGAACAGTGAGTTCGGCTTCAAATCCCGACCGAATTCGCTAACGATGATTGCTCGGATCAAAGACGCTACATATTGATTCTGTGATGAACGTTCATATTATATTTGGGGGTGATGACTGTTTTTTTTTTTGGGAGACGTGATTTTGTACATGGTCGTACTATGCGCCGGAGGGCGTTCGATGATTTCTTGCCACCCACTAGGCTGTAACCGAATATTGTTGCTATTCAAAGCGCAATTCAGATGATTACTGATTTAAGTCCAAAGATAACTTCTCCATGATGCTAATTTTCCCATACTATATAATCGAGTCGGGATTCAACTCAAACGTTTTCCACTGGGTGTCTCGACATCGATCAGATCAAGGAACAATGCAATATTTTCACTTCTGATAATGTTCCACGAAGCAGTCGAGAAAGGTGCTTTCAATATTGCGCCCGTCGATCGTTCGTATCTTCTGATACGGTGTTCTTACCGTCTGCTGAACACTTGCTGAGTATGCGTAGGGAAATTTTGTCTTGTACCACAGGTATTATATATTTCGCTGCCATAAACTCATCTCCAAAGTGCGTAGTCAAAATCGCTTGCTGATGACATCTGAACTCGCTAACCTCGGTCTTCATTTTAATTGACTATCGTTCGTAAAAGCAGTAAACTATTATTGAGTCGAAGATCGATGATATTTTTGAATATTCTGACGCCTAAGGTTTCCGCTTTCTGTACGGTATGGCGACGCTAGAAGAATGAACGACTACAATATTCTATAATGTGTTAAAACGCGGGCGGTTCTTGGCTATTATTGTTGGTG
The DNA here is from genome assembly GCF_003918875.1 of Haliotis rubra. Lineage (NCBI taxonomy): Eukaryota > Metazoa > Mollusca > Gastropoda > Lepetellida > Haliotidae > Haliotis > Haliotis rubra. The sequence goes on along the minus strand of NW_025765580.1, from coordinate 5,427 downwards.
TCATATTCGCTGCACGAAGTTGTGATACTTCGTCTCATGGTGTGCTGAAAGCATATACTTCACTCCTTTCACTTTGACGGTGGTCATAACACTGCCGGCTGAAGCTGCTGATAAACCCTCATAAACAAACCTCTGGCGCATTTTGATCCGCGAACGAAACTGAAAATCATGCGGTACAGTACGGTCCCGCAATGCGTAACGATTTACTTCTGGATTCGATATTGTTGAAAATGTCTATATGACCCACTTAATGCGGACATATGAACGGTCGAACAATGAAGACTAACCGGGTAAATGAACCATGTTTACATTGATATGACGAACAATGATATGATATCGGTGTTAATGTTTTGTTTTAAAGACGCTTGACATTCAATCCGATAACGCTGTTTGAAAGGCAATATGTTAATAATACTTCTGATATTTTACGCATGAGCTGTGAATTCTCTTTGTTGATGAATATTGCAATGCTTGATTTCTTTCAGCGTTTGGTTGACATCCATGTTAATGTTTAAATGCTGAACAACGAATACGGTAAATGTTGACGATGCCAGGGTGACATTTTATACGATTTCTCTTCGTGTTCACTCTACAAACAATTGTAACCAATGATCACGCTGATAGTCATGATTGGTGTTCGAATAATCCATAATCCTCACTGCTCATGATCTAAATAACTGAGTTAATACGTTTACCGGCTGCTATTTTATTCGCTGCAATGTTCATCGAAAGCGTTGAGGCGGCACAATTGATGAAAGACGGCTCGTCACCATTCCTTATTTCTGTTGATCCCCGCTGATAATTGCTGGAATATTGCTTCGCGATAACTTTCGATCAATCGTGATAATGTTATAACTTTGGAATACAATCAAACGCTGGAATGAACGACTCTATGTGACAACGGCGGCGGAAAACAACGACAGGCATCACTAACATTATTGAACGGTCGGTATTTGATGAATGACCAAACGGTATCGACCCTGGGCGTTTTAATGAACGACAAACAGCATATCAAAACGGCTTTATTGGTCATCATACATATATCTGCGTTATCATCATGACGAAATTGGGAGCAATAAATAGTAACGAATGGCAACAATTTGGCTTATAATCTTTGAATTGATGAGCGACCAGAAAGTTGATAGCCTCTGTAACTATTCTCTGTCGTTCTGCCTGAGGGCGAAGTGGCGGCAGAAAGCGTGGTATTCAACGAAGTAACGAGAGTTTGCATCCATATCATGTCAGCTCGTCATTGCAGCGGTCGATAATAGGACCGACATTCTATTAGTGATATAATCGGCTGCTGATTTTGCGCTGCGATTCATGGTCCTTTATGTATGTAAAGCAATCTACATGAGAACCGGTATGATGCGCAAAAGACAGACGACAACCTGTTGAATCACATCGTGAAAACTGCGCGATAATCTTCGGTCGGCAACACGGCTCAATACCATGCGCGAGAACATGTCGTAAAGATCGGTCTTCGGTAACGCTATTAGTGAACTATTTGGTGAATTGGTCGAGCTTTCGTGTCGTTGACACGTAATCCCCAGGCTATTGAATGGAAATGTCTTGATCACTGGTTACGGTATGTTGAACCGCAGCCATGCCAGCGGATATTGCTTTGAAGGCGGCGTTACCTGACTTCCGACAGGGCATCTCTTTACTAAACGGGATGAGGGTATACCTGACTTCAACGTGAATGCCGGGGTTAACATTAACTCCCCGGTGGTGACTCACGTATGCGTTATTCGACATCCGGCTTTAAAGCGCTGAGCGGCTGACTGAAACGGATTATGGCATTACCATTTGTCGTGATATTGTATTGACGTCGGCTGATGGTCGCAACTGATGCAACTGAATATTGAGATTGACTTCTGTCGACAATCAGAGGTTTTGACCGGTGAGCAACGAGTGAACACGTCGCTTCACTACGCACGGCGAAATTGGCATTGGTTGAATAATCGGAAACAGTCTGGCGATATGACTTGTTTGGCATCAGTATTGATCTGAATTTTAACCGTTCGACCGATATATCACTTTCGTCAGGTTTCTTTCCTGTTTTGGCGTGACAAATGGTTCACAACATCGACCATTGTCTAACCAGACATAAAGGCATAAATTCACGTGTTAATCTGTAACAGTTTTATCTTGAAGTGAAAATTGCCATTTTAACCGAAAACATCTTGAGCAGAAGTCGTACAGCAGTGTCGGGAACATCACGTAGCTGCTAGCCGAGCCAGCTGGGTTACCGAAGGAGACGGCGAATGCGTTATTCATTGCTTTCAATAATGCGTTCGCAGTATTGCATGGAGATAAAATGTTCTATGATCGAGGTCGCTGCGGGTGCGGTCATCACAATCGCTTCGGTGTTCGGTTAGCGGCTAATTCGGTTCAATGGTACAGTGAAGCCCTACTAACGAATCATTGCTAAGCGTAAAGCAAAACTCGATCGTCAGTCGTCTGTCGCTTTGAATAGAACAACATGCTGGAATATGAGCTCATCCGTAGAGTTGATGGCGACAACGACCTTCGAACCTTATCCAGCGGAAATCTGCAGACGAACTCATCGGTTCGAAGTCACCGAGGAGATGAACACTCTGGGCCTGAGGAGGATCCACTTTCACGTGTATTCTTTCTTCCCCATTGGTCGGGCTGGTGCGAAAATAAACGGTGATAGCTACGAAACATTTATGATACATTATTGAAACCGCTTTATTGTGACGGTGTTGATAAAACAACGTACTTTCTTGCCAACTGATGGTGGCGAACTCTTTCATGAACTTTATCGAACATCTGAAACGCGATATTCGTCAAAGATTGGAGTCGGCAATTCTAAAACAATTAAATGACAATGAGGCTAACGAGAATGATAAATACTGGCGTAAATAAACGGTCGGCAACGGTGGTCACTTCGTGGCTGGCTAATTTGTATACGCCAGGTTAAATGCTGTCTGGGCATGATATTGATTGACGACAAGCGTGTTTTGGACTTTGGTGTTGTTAACACCGCGCTCGGCAAATTCGGTTATTATGACGGCGTTCGCAATAGTCTTTCGAACAATCAGTGTTAACGTAATGACACCGTGTTGAAGAATGGCTACGGATGTCGCGGTCGTGTTTGTACTTCCAACCCTGCAATGATCACGGTTATTTCATGGTCGCACGGCTGGTTATAATGCTGGCTATCTGGAGACCGCGGCGAAGATATCGATTTCGAGTATGACGAAACTATTTGCTCAGAAACGGATATATAACACCCATTGATGATGCATGTTTTGTCGTGTGGCTGTGACAATATTACCGTTTATGAAACGCGTGAAACTACGGCATGAATTCCTTCTAACTTCGGCAAATGTTGGTGGGGTCAATGATCGAACGTATGGTTAATGTTGTCGTTGAAAGGGTACCATCTTTGATCTTCGCTTTTCGCAAAACAGTAAATCTGGATTAACTCGAAATCGAACCGCATTACCGGTAGCGAATAAGCTGCGTGATATCGGTTGATGAACAAATTGAACCGAATCTGGTTTCTCGAAGCAGATGTCTCACAGCGGATGGTGGTCGAATCTCGGCTTTAGGCGCATTTTGTATCTTGCAATGTGTTTTGCGCCGAAAATACATGGCTGCGTTACTATTCATTCTTCTGATACGGATGCAATGTCAACGAGGTAAAAGAACGGCAAATAATTGTTGATAACTAATATCAACAAGCTATTAGTTGTTTTCGGTAAATTTTGAGATAGAAATGAATAACGTGGTTCGTGCCGCTGCTGTCATTTGGGCTATATCATTTGTTTGGTATGGCATCGCTAAAGCAACATAACGACGATCTTTAACGGTCTGAACCAGAAAGTCGGTGGTCAGCATCATGACGTCGATATGGTCGTCATTCACAATGACGTAAATCGACAACTCAACACCCGTCGTAGATATGAAGCGGAGTTGCTGATCATTCTGAAAATTCTGTTCACTGGATTTAAAACTCGAATTTAGTGTTAAGATTTCTTACGGGTTCGGAAATCTGCATGAGCGCATTGTTATTATTTCTATTGATCCCCACTACGTGACGAATATTTCTGAAGTGTGAAACCATGCTCCTCTTTCACTCGCTATAAACATCGGCATGATACTTACACTGGTGCGACTGATAGACCACAATCTTCAATATTCAACTGCAATCTTCACGGCACCCTGAGCTGGTATTGTGCTGATTAATCGATGTTATTAACATGACAATGCCTCGAACAATAGAATATTTATTAATTATGTTTTCTGCTGATTATGTGTAAGAAACGGATGTTTTAGATACTTCATAGTGGTAAACCAATGTTATGCCATGTTGTTGGTCGTGATACTATTGCTAATCACTCCCTTTTGTAGTGTCTATGCGGCTGGACTATGAATTCATCGCAATTTCTTAATGATGTCTTTTCCTTTCCACTAAATAAAGATATTGATTTCACCATTATATCAATATGTACGCGGAAATTGATGTTGACGCCAACTATGGTGGCGATATGTCCCATCTGTTGAACAATCGGTGGTATCAATGAACTTATCCTATACAGTGTAATGCGGAAGCAGTAACGCCATTTCATCTTAAATTGTTGATTTGTGAGCTATAGATGTTGTTGATTTGTGGCTTTGGCAATATTCAGCAACATCGCGGTATTGTACCCAATGAACCGGCTACGGCGACACTGCAACGCAATGAATATGGTCGTATAAAATACCGGCGTACGAGTAAATGCAATTGCTGTTGCGTGTTTAAACATACTTAACAGTATTGGTGATCGTGATCTGGTGAAATATTGCGCTGGTATTGAATAATCTATGATGGGCAATGACTCGCTACTATTGAAATAAATCAAAGGAGTAATACAACGCTGATGCGAAGAATAACGAAAGGCTGATATGTGACTTCGTTAATTATGGAAGAAGACTTCAGTTCAAACGATCATAAACCATCAAAATGCAACGGCTTGATGTTTAAATTAATTGGTTTAGTACGTAAACAAAGTTAACCGGTTGCTGGTAACTGTTAACAATATTCGAACATATCTCGTACATTATACGGTATGATATGGCGTCGTATATTGAAGTTTCTGTATCGATGAATTTGAAATGTTTGTATGATAGAAACATTATGACCATATATTTCACTGCTATTGGTATGTAACGGTTATATCGCAATGGCTGCGGTTCTTTGTTTGATGTCGCGGAAACCGTGGAATTTCGAAAATCATTTGACCGGTAAATCAACTGCTGTCGGAAGGTCGAACCGGAACAGTCCGTCTGAAACAGACAATATTTTTGCGAATCAATATGACGCTGGCATGGAAAGTGATTGGTAATGAACGACGAACGGATATTGAATGATCAGATCGGAATCGATGGAATGATGATGGTCAGATATCGTCGGGT